>NW_006767447.1:73383-284860 GCF_000264995.1 Punctularia strigosozonata HHB-11173 SS5 | reverse complement strand
CTCTGTCAGGACTCGAGTGCCTGGACAGCTTCCCTATCGACTCTCTATCGACGCTATCGACTCTACACAGCCACCGTAGGCTGTTCGAAACCGTTTCCCACGCTCTATCGCCTCCGCCACCCAAGGAACCACTGATCCCTCCCTTTATTTCTCTAGGAACTTCGACGCGCCGCGCGTCGTACAACACATCAACACAAGACCCCTCAAGCCTCCCATACAGGCTAACCGTCTTCTTACCTCTTTAGGTATCGCCGACAAGCTCACAAAGCTTGTCCCATCAAATTCAAGTCAGGTTTATTAACCGACGGCCAACTGAGCAATCCCCGACTTAGATAGCCCGGGACCTCAGGGAAGTTTCTGCAAGAAGAAGCTGAAGAATCGGTGGTACACTCCTATCACCTCAAGAATTCCCCTCGCCTCTTCGACACAGCCACAACACACACAAACTTCCGTCTGCGACAACGGTATATTAGGTATCTATCAGTCTTTGCTTTGCACCAGCGTCTTTGGTGGTCCTGCGTATCCCGGCTGTGGTTCCGACCTCGTTTGCGTGTGCATGCGTTTCTTGAAGCGGTTTAGCATGGACTGTTGTGCTCGGGGCATTTCGGGTTCCTTCGGGCTCTCCGGTTTTCCAGGTGGGCCGGTCTCTTCCTCCGGCTGTGGCATTTTCTCCGAGTTCTGTAGCTGATGGGGGGGTTTTATGAGATGCTCCTTGAGATTTCGCGGAGAGCCTCATACCACGTGTCGGCGCACACGTGCGCTCTGGATACGGGCTGAGGCTGCAATGTAGCCGATGCTTCGTTGAGCGGTGTCTGGGTGCGGTCAGTTGGTTTCCTCGTGTTAGTTGTGTGCTTACAGTCCTCTCGCTCTTTGTCTAGGAGGGTCGACAGGTGTGAGATGAGGTTCCAGGGTATGATGTTCATGCTGATGGGTGGTTCATCGTCGTCAGGCATGGTGGAGGGGTGGGGGTGCCACTGTGTTCCGACGTTCGCTTTATATGCTTGCTTGTTTTTGCCGTTATCGCTCGTCGGTATTTTGAGTGGGCTCTATTACGTCTAGGAAGTATAGTAGTCGTGCTTAGGTTAAGCGAAATGACCGCGCGTATTGTGTTTAGGCCGTCCAGGCATGTTCTCCTGCTGCCTGGTTCTCGATTATTTTCATGGTTTGTTTTCGTATTGGTCTTTCTATCCCTATGGGCTTTAATGGCATCGGTTGCTCGTTCCGGCCTTATTTCGTTTGGTTGCGGCGGTTTAGCTGGGTGTGGCAGTGTTTCCGGTGTGTACCGGCGTGCGTCCTATCCGGGCGTCATCCCGTTCATGCGTTGTGCATCCATCTCGCCGGTTGCACTTATGGCCTCTTAGCAGCTACGTAGTGTAGCAGGATGTTATGTATCTCATGTATAGTTGTCATGGCCGGGTTGTCGTCCGAGGGGAGGATCGTGTCCTCCCCATCCCCCCCAGCCCGGAGGCGTGGGAAACCTCGCCATGGTGGTGGTTAGAGGTTAAGGGAGCCCCGTGGGTATTCTTTTGCGAGGGCTCTTCGGTGAACTCCTTCACATCGTTCGTCGTCTTGATCTAAGGTCTGCGCCAACCGTTCTCCAAATGAGCCTGCTACAATGGCATGGCGTCGTTTCCTGAAGCGAAACGCTATGCCGACTTCGAAGTGCTGCAACTGTCTATCCAACCCCTTGCCATTCGATGAATATCTTGTCCTCTTCACCTGACCCGAGAAGATCAAACTGACTCCGGCCCAGTATTGTGACGGGTTGCTCGAGGTCTGTCGACTCACATGGGATTGCTCAGCCTCCTGCCCTCTTCATACGTTAGTCATCCAACCGACAATTGCAGTCGATATTCTGGGCAGTGGGAACGGCTTGCCTCGAACCCTCTCCAATCCGTCGTGGCCGGAGTATGCTACGTGTCCGCACGGGGTCTCCTCCGTGCGTCTGCAGTGCAAGATTACGGACATCTTTAAGGTTTCAAGCACCCGTCTATCTTACTGCTATTGAATTGAGCGGGTAAACAGATTAGACTCTCTCTCCTCTGGACCTTTCCTTCGCCGGGCGTACGTTCCTGGGTAATGCTGAGCTGAATCGGCTTTGCACCCAGGATGGCGGATTGCAGACGTTTTGCGCCCAAGCCGACTCCGCGTCAGCACTTATGACCTGGGAGTTCATCTTCTGAGTGAGCCACCTACGTCTTTGCCACACCGTTCCCCGCAACTTACTGCGGCATAGACTCTTTTGCAAGTTTGGGCTTCCGGAATGCAACCCCGCCTCATCACCTGGACGCGCTTCGTGATCACGTCATAGGATGCGGAGGATGCGGATTCAATTGATGGCGCACCGCGAGACGTTCAGAGGAAGCCGCGAAATCGTTATCGCACCCGCTCTCGCACTAACTTCGGACATGCTACGCTAGGGCGGGCCGCTCTCCGGTATGCAATCTCCATTGCCCTTCCCCAATACTTCTCACCAAGATGCATTCCAAGGTTATCCGCAGGGATGCGGGCGGCGCGATTGATCAAATGACCGTCCTGAACGGTCAGTCTCTTCTCGGGCAAGAACAGGCGTCGCGTCGCTACAAAGATAGCGCGGAGCGCACCTCCACCCTGCCGTGCCTTTGCGGTAGCTTCCACCTCCTGAGCGCTGCCTCCCCATAAGTTCAGATACGGACCTGTTTAAGGCCTCGCACAGATTTCATCACATCGACATGGCCGGAGGAGTGGTCTCGAGTGCGAATCCGGAAACGGCGAGACTTCGTCGTCGACTAGTTGGCCAGAGTGGTTGGGCCGGTTTGGTGGCGAACCAACGGGTCTTCTTCATCGCTGTCTTTGCCTCGCTCGGCGGTCTGTGAGTGTAGCGCGACACCGGTCATGAATCGTATACTAATGCAGCAGCCTTACAGTTTATATGGTACATATCTCCTTTCTTGCATATCAGTATTCGATTGTGAATCACTCATCCGACGTTCAGGATACAATCAGGGAGTCTTTTCGGGTGTCCTGAGGTGCGCAACGAATGTACAAGGCTTGGTAAAAGATATCGGCTAAACCTGCTGAGCAGCATGACATCCTTCGACAATCGTATGGCATCCGTGGTCGATCACTCCGGTCCGAAGGGCTGGTTTGTCGCGATCTTGGAACTCGGAGCTTGGTTCGGGGTTCTGGTCACGGGATATTTGGCTGACAAACTGTCCCGAAAGTATACCATCGTCCTTGGTGCGTCCTTTTTGCATATCAATGCCAGCTTCGTGGGCGCTCAAGGTTTTTGTACAGCGGTTTGCGTATTTTGTGTTGGAGTGATCGTGCAAAGCGCAGCTTTCCATCCGTCATCGATTTTCGGAGGTGACGCAACATCTGCCATCGCGTCGTGACGCCGACGTATATATACCGAAGTTCAACAATGATCCGTAGGGCGATTCATCACCGGTATGGGCGTGGGATCTCTGAGTATGGCCGTGCCTCTCTACAAGTGAGTCCTAGCGCAAAACATACAAGTTTTCTGCTGCTAAAATGGCTGGTCAGCGCCGAACTGGCGCCACCGGAGGTTCGTGGTTCGCTGGTTGCGTTGCAGCAGCTTGCGATCACGTTCGGAATCATGGTCTCGTTCTGGATTGACTACGGTACGTCCATGTTGAGTATTTATCTCGCCTACCTGCTTTTGAACAACGCGTAACCCAGGGACGAACTTCATCGGAGGGACCCACCAGTCTCAAAGCGAAGCAGCATGGCGCATCCCGCTTGCATTGCAGCTCGTACCCGCCATTACACTTGGTGTAGGAATCTTGGCCATGCCGTTCTCCCCAAGGCACGTTCCCCCAATAGCTGAACATACGAGGAGGCTGATCAGACTGCCTGACGATAACTCTCACCAGATGGCTCGTAAACAATGGTCGCGAGGATGAGGCCCTTGCCGTACTTAGCCAGACCCGAGGGCTTCCACCGGACTCCGAAATCATCCAGATCGAATTTTTGTAAGTTTTCTCCGTCAGCCTTTATGGAAGGGCTCGAATCTCTGGCTTCCTTGCTATCAGGGAAATCAAGGCTCAGTACATCTTCGAGAAGGAGATTTCGTTGAGCAAGTATCCCCATCTTCAGGATGCTTCGTTCCGCTCCGATTTCAAACTCGGGGCTCTGGACTATCTCAGCCTGCTACGCACGCGGAGTAAGTTCGTGTAACACATCCGTTCCCGTCATGTCCTGATGCTCTTTCAATACAGCACTTTTGTATCGGGTGGCCTTAGCGACTCTGTAAGTGCATCATCATATCCGGGGAAGGATGCAAAGAGGCTCATTATGAGTTCCCAGCACCATGTTCTTCCAGCAGTGGACCGGCGTGAACGCGATTCTGTATTATGCTCCAAGGTATAACACACTCTTGCTCCGTGTTACCTGCGAATGTATCTTGCTTTTCGTAGCATTTTCAAGGACCTAGGTCTGACTGGCAACACCATCTCCCTCCTTGCGACTGGTGTGGTCGGCATCGTGTATGTCAAACCTGGTTTCTAAGTCAGGTTTGCTTTATCAACTTTTTATCAGGATGTTCCTTGCCACCATCCCTGCCGTCATCTGGGTCGATAAGTCGGGCCGGAAACCATTGCTGGTCTCTGGCGCGTTCATCATGGCTGCGTACGTCGCAAGAGAACTGGCTAATGACGTTTCAGCTCACATTGCATAGATGCCACATCATTATAGCCATCCTTACTGGCCTCTTCCACAAGTCTTGGGATAGGTAAGTTCGCGGTGGAATATAAGCGGCACATTCTTACAGAGTGTCGTTTTTAGTCATCGCGGTACGCTCGTTGTTCCTTCTGCGCAGTGGGAGTGGAAAGCTGATTTTGTCTCGCCAGCTGCCGGGTGGGCAGCCTGCGTCCTCGTTTGGATCTTTGCTATGGGTACGTCGATAATCAGTGTGCAATGTTGTCATTTACTCACGCAGGACTGCAGCTTTCGGATACAGCTGGGTGAGGATAGCAAAGCTGAGCCATCGTCCTGCATGTTCATCAATCATCCACTGTAGGGCCCGATGGCTTGGGTGGTGGTGGCTGAAATCTGGCCGTTGAGTGTTCGCGGGAAGGGTGTTTCCATCGGAGCATCGTCCAACTGGGTATGAGACAATTCCTTGCATCGTAAGCCAAGGCTCTCCCTAATGAAACACACTCTAGATGAACAACTTCATTGTCGGCCAAGTGACACCGACCATGTTGACCCATATCGGATTTGGTACCTTCCTGTGAGTCGTTTATCCACGCGTCCCTCCGACTCCTGTGTTACCAGGCAATCACCTGAGGATACAGGTTCTTCGGCGTGTTCTCCTTCCTCGGCGGAGTATTCATTCTATTCTTCTTCCCGGAGACGAAGGGGCTCACCCTAGAAGAGATGGACGACTTGTTCGGCGCCAGCGAATCTTTAGCAGCAGAGGATCAGGCACGGCTCGCCGATATCAATCGTCGATTGGGTCTCGACCAATATGCTGGCTCTGAGAAAGAACAGGACGAGAAACGGGAAATCGCATAGGTCGGGGTTTCGCCGACTATACATACCATCCAGTGGTGAATGTACGAATATCAGAGGAGTAGTAGTTGGTTGCCGCGATGCATACAATCAAATTCAGAGAAGCACGAGTCACCCCATACTTGTCATTCGATTCTTTCTCTCGAGAAAAAGGATTGGAACATTCAGGTCCATGGTTCCTCGTGTTTGGGTTCGCCGGACCAGTTGATACATGCAATAGAAGTACTGTCTGGATTATACTATCACTACTGCCGGGTAAAGGTGCCACCTTTCCTGGGTAACGCTATATTTGGATCAGGATGCATGCGCGAAATCACCATCCTTGCATTCCAACCCGCCTATCTCTACGCATATATCATGTCCGCCTCCGCCACGACGGGCAAAACTCTTCGCGACGGTCTGGATCTACTAGGTAGCCCACATACAAAGCGCCATGAAGTAGAGCACCTCCCTGCATCGGTGCTGAAGGAACTGGCCGAGAACATGAGCGTAGAGGTCGTGTCGAGTCGAACACATGGAGTTCCGGTCAAAGGGGATTACCTCAAAGCGCTTTGGAGGTATTACAAGGTGCGTGATTGATGCATATATGCGGTGATTTGGTTGAAGTTGGCAAAAATAGGACAAGCTCCAGCCGAGCCTGCTGCTCCCTGCGCCACCACCACCGGTACGTCGAGAGTGCCATGTATGCGCGTAATTTGGGCCGACTTCACTGTCCTGCATCGGCAGGCATTGCCTCACAAGGATGATTCGGGCGAACGGCACTGCGTCCGGTGCCATGCATCATATTCGCCTCTCAACCCAGAAGGATGCATCGTCCCGCACGTTTTCGACGCCATGAGTTGGCACAGAGTCGAGTCGCCTGAGTTTGGGGAAGAATACCGACCCCTCGAGCCCGTATATCGTTTTCATTCCGGATGTTGTGGAAAAAACAAGCAACTCTTCGAGCACGGGACGGGCAAGGGAGGGTACACATCTCCAGAAGAACTTGGAGATTGCTTCAAGGGCACGCACACGTCCAATCCAAGCAAGGTGACATACAATGGAGTCAACGTTCTGAGATGTTCAAGAGGGTCGGCCGCCAGCTGCAAGAGGGAATGTCTTCAGACACACGTCTGGTGGCCGGTGTTTGTCGGAAACTACGACAGGTGGTAAACGATGGGGAGGTTCCACTCGTGGTCCAAGGCGCATTCACTCTCCGCCTACGTGACAAAGTAGCATGCAGGAATGCATGTAAACACCAACTGGGTGACCCCACGACCATGTAACAGAATGGCAGCCGTCATGACAGACTGAAGTTTAGTCAGCAGAACATGAGACCGCGCAATCCCGAGAGAGCATAATGAACCAAATTCAGCGAGTGGAATCGTAGCGATGGTTGAGTTGGGAGTTGATCATGACCCCTGAGTCAGACGAGGTCAGGTCAAGACGCGAGTTGCGACGTTGCCTTTCTTGCTTCGACCACCTCCGTCCGCTACTCCGCATCGTACTTGCTTTCGCTCCTTATACCTACAGTCATGTCGATGGAAGAAAGCATCTCGCTGGAAGAGACCAACAAGATCCGTATCTCGCTCGGTCTCAAGCCCCTCACGGACGACAATGCGCCTGCCAACGACCCCGACAAGATCGCGGCAGAAAACTACGAAAAGAAGCGGGCTGAGGATGCGAAAGCTCGAGAGGCCAAGTAAACCCGTAAGCTGCTTTTCAAATGGGATCAGATGGTCTGACGCATGTCTTGTGGTTCTATCCATTTAGGCGGATAAAGGACCGAATAGCCAAGTCAGCGCGTCCGTCTTCTCCACGAGTCGTTTATTCACGCTCTATCTTCATCGACAGGCTTAAGAACCAACATGAGCTGAACGCGAAGCTTACGGGTGTGACGCTGGGCGAGGCTGCGGACGACGTGGATGATACAGTGAAGTGGCTCAAACGCGCCAAGAAGCGGGAAAAGGAACTCGCGAAGAAACGGCAACAGGAGCTAGAGAACATGGACAAGATGTATCAGGAAGAGTACACCGAGAGTACGCGCTTAGATATTTGTCTGGCATCAGGCGCCAAATTTTTAACCTGCCTTTTTCAGAGGACCTCGAAGGGCTGAAGGTCAGCCATGACTTTGACGACATGGAAGAGGGACAAGAACAGATACTTACCCTCAAAGACAGCCGGGTCCTCGATGACGAAGGTATGTGGTGACTCCGTCTGGTTGCCGCTTTCCGCCATGCTCACATAATACACTTTCACAGAGGACGTCCTTCAGAACGTCGAACTTGCCGAGGAGGAGCGTCATAAAAAGAACCAAGAGCTCAAAACCAAGCGCCGTGACTACACTGGATATGACGATGACGAGTTCACTGGCGGTAGGGAGGGTATGAAGCGCGCTGTACTCGCGAAATACGACGACGATCTCGAGGGCCCGAAAGAGACAGTTCGTTGCTATGCATACGATCTGGCCCTATTTTCTGTCGCCTGACCCTGCCCTCGGTTTTCAGGGTTTCCGACTGGGTGGCGCCGCTGCGTCTAGCAAGATTTCCCGTGCTGATAAGGTGGAGGAGGCAGCGAAGGTGAATAAAGCGTTGCTGTCGATTGACTACACTAGTAAGCTCGTCATCGGTGACCTTCATACTTTCGGCTACTGAATACGGCTGCGCGCAGAAAACTTTAACATGAACGACTATTTGCAAGAAGGTGATGCTGGCTTCAAGAAACCGAAGGTGTGTTATTCAAGTGCTTACGTATTGTACGTTATACTGACGCTGCGTTTATTTGACTAGACGAAGAAGAAGAGGCCATCACGTCGTCAAGCGGAGGTTGATCCCGAAGTCAACCTAAACGGGGATAGTATGGAAACCGATGAACAGAAACCGATCGCACCCCGGCAACGCGACTTAAACGCGAATTTCGTAGACGATGATGAACTGCAGGCAGCGCTTGCAAGGTCTAGGAGGGCCAAGCAGGCAAAGCCGAAGAAGATCAAACCCGAAGATATAGCCCAGAAAAGTAAGTGAACTGATTCAGCGTCTGCCGCTGATCACTGATCGCTGTGACGTTGCAGTTGTGGCGGAGAGGCTCCGCGCGCATGCCGATGATACGATGGTGGTTGATGGTGCGGTGAAGATTGAGGATGATGATGGTGTTGGTGCGGATGGAGAAGGTGGATTGGTCTTTGACGAAACGAGCGAGTTCGTCAGCTCGATATCCTACGACCCGGTAGTGGCCAAGCAAGAAGTAAAAAACGAGCCGACCGAAGCGTCTCTCCGCGCATCTTCAAAACAATCCACCCCTGCACCCGTGAAGCGAGGCACGTCTCCGCCTATAGCGTCAGACGGTGACGTTCCTATGGAAGAGTTGGAGGCAGGAGAAGTCGTTGTCAAGGAAGAGGAGGATGATGCGGCGATGCTGGATGCAATTGAGGAAGCAATAAATGCAACGGAAGCGGAGGAACGGAAGAAAGCCACCGCCGGAGACGATGTCGTGGGCACATCATCGGAGCAGACTTTCAACTCGGGCATGGCGTCGACCCTCAATATTCTGCGCCAACAAGGCTTGATCGCTACGCCGTCTGCTGATCAGATGGAGCGGGAGAAGGTGCAAAGACAGCGTGATTTGTGGCTTGCGGAGCAGCGGAAACGGGTCGCACTGAGAGATTTGGAGAAGGCGAAGGCGAGGGGGCAGAACAAAGACCAGGCGACGCGCGAATACGAGAACCGGTTACGCGAACAGCAAGAGGCACGAGAGAATCTCGAGATGTACAAGAACTACAAACCGGATATCAACATCGTTTACCACGACGAGTTTGGCCGAGAGCTGACGCCGAAGGAGGCATGGAAGGCGCTGAGCCATAAGTTCCATGGGAAGGGAAGCGGCAAGATGAAGACCGAAAAGAGACTGAAGAAGATAGCAGAGGAGAAGAAGAAAGAGGCAATGATCAGTGGGGATACTCCATTGAGCATGAATCGGGCATTCCAGATGAGGCAAGAGAAGACTGGTCAAGCGCATTTCGTCCTTTCTGTCGGTAACAGAGGGTAAGCATGCTGCATGTGATCATCAGACGAATTGTTGCTGAATCTGGCTTCAGGGCGGTACCACAAGCGGAGGAGTTCCTCGACCCTCAGCCGCTCACGAAGTCGACGAAAGGCGACAAGAAGGGCAAGAAGAAGGAGCATGGTCACACTGGGACGCCGCAGCCTGTGGACTCGACAGGTTTTCTCAACCTGCCGCAGCCATTCGCATCGACCGCCACCACTCCCGACCCTTCCGCTCGGCCTTCACCAGCGCCCAAGCCAGGTTTCTCGAGGATATCGAATGCGACGACACCTGCAGAAGGATCTTCTACAGCTAGCGGCACAACACACGTTGGAGAAAGAAACAGATTAGCAATCAGCTTCGGCAAAAGAAAGGCAGACGAGGACGCGAGTGGCACGCCTCCACCGAAGAGACGGTAGATTCACTGAGCCCACGATGATTGCCCCACTCAAAATACCCGTGCCTCTTATCGTCGCTGTCTTATCCTGTATTTCTATCGTGGCTCACCGTAGAATCGACACGAGTGTTCCGTATCCCAGGTGAACGTGAAACTCAGCTGTTCCTCCGAAGAAGTGAGTATTCACTTGCCTTCCCCATGGTTCGGTCTTGGTTTCAGTTTCGATGCAGGGGGGCAGTTCTGGTGGAGCATCCGAGCGACAATCTGCGTTTTTATAGTCTTGAGAAGCCCACCGGCTGCGGCATCTGACTAGGTGTGGTGCCCTGGGCTCGCTCACGCCATTCAAGACACCCGTCCGTTTCAACGGCTTCATCGCACCGTCCTGGCACGTTTCAGCGTAAAGGAGCTCAACACCCAAGTATTGCTAGCACTAGTCTCCCGCTACCTTGGGGCTATGCGACATCGTATCACGTTTCCGGATCCTTTCCGAAGGATGGGCGACTGACTTTTGGCTTTTAGGGGTTCGTTATTCCCGCCCGCGCTCGAGCACTTGTGGGAGAGAGGGGGATACTTTGAAAGCTAGGACTGCATATATATAAGTCGCCCATGCCCTGCATACCGTGAATCCCCATCCTTTGACCGATGGCATCTAAGCCCGAACCGCGGCTGTCATACGAAGAGGAAGTCAAGGTCCCGATTGGGGTCTTGAGCCATGACGGTCCGTCGCGTTCGTTATTTTCAGCGGACCAAGAGGGCTCATCCTTTCGTTACAGTCGAGAACCCGAAACCGGAAGTCACGGTAATCGAAGACGTGAATGATGGATTAGACAAGATTCGGGAATGGCATGGCAGAGTTGATCTCGTCCCGCTCCCTTCTGATGATCCGAACGATCCTCTCAACCGGCCTTTGTGAGTTCCAGTACTTCAAAGTTGAATCTTTTGATGATTCTCGTGTAAAGTTGGCGCAAGCATGTACTTCTCATCCTGGTCGCTATACACGCTTTCATGTGCATCTACTCTACCTCCATGATCATTCCGGCTTATTCTGATTTCTCGAAGGGTGAGCTCGTCGTGTCATCTGCGCGTGCTGCATCTGAGTATTCTCGATGCTAGAGTTTGGCGTCTCGCTGCAGAAGGCGTCTTTCCTCACGTCGGTCCAGATCCTCTTCCTCGGATTCAGCCCGTTAGTGTGGACCCCGTTGTCCGCTCGCTATGGACGTCATCCTCTCTATTTGTTCTCGGCGTTATCTACGGCAGGATGCGCTTTTGCAGGAGCATTCTGCCACTCCTATGGTACCCTTATGACGGTGGAGGTATTCACTGGAATTTGTTTATCGCCGGCCTTGGCTCTTGGGGCAGCAACAGTCCAAGAAATGTTCTTCCAACGCGAGCTTGGCCAGAAGGCAAGCAGTGACCTAACATGTCGACATGATTTTGTTGACATTTATCTTCAGCTCGGTATTTGGACCGTCCTGCTCACACTTCCTGCCTCCCCGCTGAGTACGATTTACTTGCTATTATTCTGGAACACGTCTGGACTTGCGCATGCTTGTCATAGTTGGCGGATTCATCGTCCAGAACAAGGGCCCTCGTTGGTTGTTCTTCGTCTTAGCCATCTTGCAACTCTCGCTCTTCTTCGGCTACTTGTTCTTCGGATTCGAAACGTTATACATTCGACCTATGCGGGTGCCCGGCCAGCGGCAAGTTCCCGAAGATGACCAACTCGGTTGCTCATATGGGTCGAAGCTTCCAGGGTGGCTCTCGGAGCTGCGGTTCCGGCGCATCGATCCTCGGCCACTACACCCTTCCGAGTTCTTCGGCCCCCTCTTGATGGTCTTCCGTCCGCCCATCATCCTTTGTACGCTTGGATACTCCTTCATATTCTCCTACGCCGGCATCATCATTGGCGTGCTCATCCCCCAATTCCTACAAACCAAGTTCCGACTCAACAACGCTCAGGCGGGCTTGCAGTTCGTGGGGCCAATCATCGGCGGGGTGATCAGCGAGCAAATTGGCGGACGCGGATCTGACTGGCTGATGTCGTATAGGACACGTCGGGCCGGAGGCCGTCGCGAGCCGGAAATGCGCCTTGCGGCCAGTTACCCGGGATTTTTACTGGGGGCGATCGGCGTCATCGTCTGGGGTGTTCAGCTACAGAACGCTACGCCCGGAAAATGGAACGTCACGCCCGTAATAGGCAGCTCCATCGCCTGGGCAGGTCTGCAACTCGCTTCGACGCCCGTGTATGCGTATTGTCTTGAAGCATACCCCTTAGAGGCGGCACAGGTATCTGCATTCATTGTCGTTTTCCGCCAGGTAGGCGCCGATATTTCGCAGGAGCGTAACGAATGACCCTTTTCGTGTTTTCGTTATGCTAGGTCTATGGATTCACCGTGCCTTTCTACGCTGCTAATGGGGCGGTCAACCTCGGATTAGCCAAGATGACGGGGATCTTTGGAGCGTTGACAGGTGCAGGCGCGATTCCAGTCATTGCCTGCGAACTATGGGGGAAAAAATGGCGACAGCGTCGTTGGCCTGGGCAATGATAGCAGGGAACGAGAGGTACAGATTCTCAGCGGGACGCGGAAATGTACCCCATGACAATCTCGTCAATGCTACTGGCACATACGAGGCCGTGGGCGAGTACCTGTTATGCCTGATATGTCCTCAGCGATTTGATACCAAGCGCGTGTTTGATGTAATTGCTGGTAGCAATCATTCCTGAGGGTACCGGTATGATCAGGGTTCGGTATGTACCGTTACGGAAAACCTGCTCTCGATCCAAGTTAAGTATCCAGCGCCGAATCCGAAAAAGTGACTGTCTCGTTCGCCGTGAGTGTCGCATCCTTAAGAATTTCCCTGAGACCTATCCGTAAGTCTTGCCGAGCACCTATGATCGGTGTGAGCCTACTCTGTAAGAGGATGGGTCACCTCCGACCAGGCGGGTGGGTTGCAACGAATGGGAGGCTGTGCTGTGGCAGTAATGTTTCTCGAATACTATTGGCTCGTTGTCAGAATCCTGCCGCGAAGTTCGGAAGAGAGTCTTATGTGATATACATACGGCGTCCCGCATCCATATGCTTACTCCGAGTCATGCATGAAGGTACATAGTACGGCTGAGCTGCCGGTAAGCAACGTCTCGTGTTCACGCTTCTCAACTCTCAGATGACGCCCGACTTTGTCAGGCCAAGACGTTACGTTCTCAATAGGAAGCTTATGATGAGATTATCCTTTCTACCGCAGAGCAGGGCTCTCGTGAAGCTGCCCGCAGCGCCCAGGTACCAGCCCTCTTCCTTAGTCATTGCCTACCAACGCCTTAGGGTTGATATTGAAATACAGTCTACCTCGCGCAGGTATATATATCATCACTACGCGGTCCAGCTTTGTTACAAGTCGACATCAGACTCAGAGTTGTTTCATGGATCTCAGCGATTTATTCCCGTCTGTGATCCCGCCGCCTCAATCACACCTGCTCCCGCAACGTTGGCCTGGAGTTGATCAGAGCTCCACCGCGACCCTGATAGAAGCTCTCAAGGACAATCACGAACGATGGCACTTGTTTTTCAACGACAGAGGCTTTCACAAGTCAGCTCACCCTATCATCCCAAGCGTTTACTGACGGTCGATCATGACTTCCAGCCATACTGCGCACCGTCTACTCGCGCTTTGGACGCTGGGAGGCAGCGCGCCCCTCCTCGAGACGGCATACGAGAAGGACAAGAAGACACAGCGCAAAGTAATCGCGTCCCCATCTGAGATCACTACAGAGAACTTTACGAAGCATCTGGGTGATGAGGTGTATGCCATCTTTGACTGCAACACCACCCGATGTCAGCTGACGTATTTGTCAGTTACTACAGGGCTTACCTCGATTTCTTCGTCGATGCCATCAAAAGAGATGGCGTGGCAGCGACACTCAAGACGTACCTCTTTTCTTACAGGTACAATTTCGGTGATGGGACCCTTGGATCGCGCCCTTACATGCTGGACCGCTTTGTGGCCGGTGTCATACACCCCTTGATTCATGTTGGCTACGGTGTTGAATTCGGCATTCCGGGCATTCTCGCAGAGGGTTGGTCTTAGTATACCACTCCGTCGAAATCTCTGCTCAGTGGACATACCGCAGGCCTCGCGCAAACATGCGCTCATCCGGCGTTATCGACTGTCTTGATGGTCGAACATCTGTTCCCCCAAGAAGATCACAAGGACCATTCCGAGCTTGCCTCGGCAACGAGCCTACTATCATCAGTTATCATCTCCTCATCGACGATGCCGGAAAATCCCCCCTCTGTACCCGCGAGTGGGCCGCACGCTCTGACGATACTTGCACGTGTCCTCAAGGACGATCTGTTCTCGCCTCGTCGTCCGCACAACACTGAGCAGTCCTTCACCGCCGTGCTTGAAGACAGAGAGCGCGTTGAGAAGATCATTCAATACGCCGATGAATGGCTAAGCGGCACCCCAGGAAACGTCGAGCAGAAGTTCGAGGAGCTCGCGTGGATGAACGTTGTGATCTACGGCGTTGGTGGCTTCACCAAATCAAAGACGTTCAACGCGGATTTCTTCACGTCGGTTTCTCCATCTTTGCCTCAAGTTCGCTTCGTTGACGTGCGCTTCCGCAGGATGCATCTCGTAACCACATCGCTGTTCGTACCATCGTTGGCAAGGGCGGTGAAGCTCTCGTCTCAGCTTGCCCTATTGCACGTCTACTTCGCGACCTCCCTCGCGCACTACGTTGGTCGGGGACGACCCGCCATCGACATCGGAAACTTCTACGACAACACGTCGAGGGGCGTCCTGCCCCTCGAACTCAGGGAGCCCGTCAGCCTGGAGAAGTACGGTGCGCGTGGGGTGAAGATAGTGTCGAACCCATGGCTGCCGTTGATTCAGTCGGCGCTTTGGCATCCGGATGACCACATACCGAAGGTCCAGAGGACACTTGCACACTACGCGAGGCTATACGGCCACAGGCATTCCGGCCACTTCTCGGGGCTGCTTGCGGACGCCGACGACAAGCTGCCGTCCCTCGAGAAGCTCGACTCGACGCTGTTCCTGAGAGTGGCGGGTCTGACGATGAGCAGGCTGGGCTGGATGCGCGAAGGGCAGCCCGCAGGGGCATGGGATAGGCACGGCTTCTTCGATGCTTGAAATCACGCTTGATCCGTGTCGTCTAAGTCCACTATCGCAGCATTTTACGCATGTGTATCAAGAACGCGAAAGTACCTTACAATGATGATTGGAAAGGAAGCGGCGTACATGCTTGACTATCTGGGCAATCTGCAAGCTGGTGCCACATGACAATGTTATTGACAAACATTCCCGACGTCATTCCAAAACATCGTGATAGCGAAAATATAGTTCACGCCTAGGCAAGGACTCCACCGCCGTCGACATTCAACGTCTCCCCGGTCACATAGCCGCATTTCTGTCGTGAACATGTTATGTCACTTTCGTATAGGCCGATGGCAGATTACTCACCAGGAGATACAGATAAGCCTCTGCTACCTGCAAACCAAACTGTGTTAGACGTCCGATTTGGCGGCGCGATCTCGGTTCCTGTTCTCACCTCGTCCGCGTCCGCGACGTGCTGCACGAGGAGTGTCTTTTCCGCGCCGCTCACGATCGCATTGAGTTGCTCAGCAGGTGTCGAGTCCCACATCTGTGGGGATGCGTGAGTCGCAGCTTGGAGTCAATCAAACAGTCTCTGCAACACTTGCCTCTGTTTTCACCAAACCAGGGCTCACTACGTTCACCCTAATGGGCGCAAGCTCGACGGCCAATCCCTTGGTGAATCGTTCGACGCTACCGGCAATTGCGGCAATGAGCGCCCATCCCTTCCTGGGCTTCCGAACGACACTGCCAATCGTGAGGGTGATCGAGGACTTGGAGCTCTTCGGCATGTGGCTCGGAGCATATTTTCCGGCATAAATAGGCCCCAGGGCGCGCACGGCAAATGCATCTAAGTCATGTCCGTAGGTGAACTGTTGCTCAATACCATCTCGCGCGTTAGAGGCTCACCTTGCGTTTGAGCGAGGTCGATGTCCGGGTAACCGATGCGGAGAGGATCGCCCGCTGTCCAGACTATTGAAGCACATGAGCGAGGACAAAGATGAAGTCCTCCGTCGAGCGCGTACTCAGATGATCAAACTCTGGAAGTGCATCGAAAAATGCCTTGATTGCGCTTTCGCCTCCTTTGACATCACACACCCTGCCTTCAACCTCACGACCGCCAGGGTTGAACTCGGAAAGTCTCTTCGTGGCCGCATCGACTTTGGCCTGATTAGATGACGAGATGATCACTGAAGCCCCATTGACCAATGCTAGTTTGGCAGCTGCGAAACCTGTGCGCAATGTTTTTCTGAGTTGACGTGCATTTCGATGCGTCCTGGCACGTACCTATGCCGCTGCTGCCCCCTACAACGACTACACGCTTGCCCTGGAGATTGGTTGCCATGATGCACAAGATCACCTCAAACAGGTCTCCTTCATGGGTATAAGGCACTTGTTCAGGTCTTCTGAGAAACGTGCTCACCTCAGCATGGGAAGGTTGTGGTCATAGTCTTGGTCATGTTCGCATCCAAAGTTAGATTGAAGAAAGAAGGTATACGATCCACTGCGGAACTCCTCAACCGGTGCGAAAAGGTATGCGAAGTCTTGAATGAGATATATCACTACCCGGCCATGATGACGGAGAGCTAACGCGCTTGGAGCCTTCGACGTTTGAATCACTGATCACATCTGCTTGCACGAAACCATGCAGAACTTCAATTAGATTTTGAACCCGACTACGTGTTCAGGCCGAGCTATCCGGGTTTCGGTGGAGACCAAGGCGAAAGCCGATTCCTCCGGCATATACTACGAGATCATGGATTACCGACGGCACCGTGCAATTCGCACGAAACGGCTTACGGTATTCGCCAAGGACCATCGCGGACATCCACCAAGCACCCCATTTAGCCATACAAATCGTACCAAGAAGACCACCGAACTCAAATAAACCTGATGAACCAGGTGAGCTGTCGTTCCCACATAGGAAATCGCAAACGTCGGGGATGGGCAAGAAATAGCATGTTGAACCCCGCCGTATTATCGGAAAGACATACCCAGAGTAACACCTGTCAGCACATTGTTGGGAATGTACCGTAGCGGGTTATGGACGTCATCCTTTGGGTCAGTAAACACGTCAGGATCGACTGGCTTGGCGGCGAGGACAAGCGAGGCAGAGGCAGCTGCGATAACGAATGAGGTGGCTAGGATGAGCCTGGACGCCATTAATGAGGCTAGGGACAAGTAAGGATGTGTGGATGGCTCACCATCTGGTGTTATTTTATTCCCCTGAAGTTCTAATAGGGTCGCAGCTCTCCGCCGACTGCGTCGCAGCAGCTCGGAAGATGCCATCTAGCGGAGCTTGAAACCAGCGGGGAAGCACGTCTCGTCACGCGTGCGTGACGCCGACGCGTCAGTGCCGTGTTCCTCGCCAAACCCTCACCAAGGTTTGCTTGTCTAGGGGCAGCATCGAATATGCCGCAAATGCCCTCGAACGCCGCCGGGTTGCACAGCTCCTCAGAGGCGAAGCTGGTCACTGAGTCCTATACACACCATGCTCCCAAACCGACCGCCCCAGGACCGTACATAATGGGCGTTGACGAGGCGGGGCGCGGACCTGTGCTAGGTCCATTGGTGTACGGAGTCGCGTACTGCACAGCAGAGTTTAGGGACTCCGGCTTACAGGAACTTGGCTTTGCGGGTGCGTGTTTCTTTTGAGTCGTCGCGTCGCGTCTAGGGGAATGGGAGGAAATGACAGCTCACTGGCGTATCGCAGACTCTAAGACGCTTACCCCGGAAGTACGGTCTCAGCTTCTTGAGACGCTGAGCTCGAATCCGGAGAAACTGTCCTGGTCGGTCAGAGTGTTATGGTAGGGAGGGCAGTCTCATGCTTGCTAGGACCACCTAACGACGGCTTGTCGTAGCCCGCAGGCGCTCTCTGCTGGGATGCTGCGCATACCACCCATTAACCTCAATAGACAGTCGGAGGAGGCGACCATATTGCTGATCCGGGAAGTCTTACAGAAAGGAATAGAATTGACTGAGGTCATCATTTACTTCGCTACACTGTACGTTGCGAGTTCCAACATATGACGTGTAGGTCTACGTCGACGCTCTCGGCCCTCCGGAGAAGTATGAAAAATACCTTTCGTCCGTGTTTCCGGGTATCTCAATCACCGTGCGTTGGCCTCCTGTTCTTCTCGAGATTCTTCAGTTTGAACCGCTCACCGTCTATAGGTTCGGAACAAGGCGGATTCGTTGTTCAAAATCGTCGGTGCTGCAAGCGTAGCGGCCAAGGTGACGAGGGACGAATGCCTGGAGAACTGGCTGTTTGAAGAAGGCGGTGAACCCCGACCCATCCCACGGACGGTCCACGAAGCACCTGAAGAGACGCCCCTGGTGGAGCATCCCAGCGATGCCGATCAGTCAGGTGCGCAAAAGGATGTCGATATGGAAAGCACGCAAGACGTACCGACCTATCCATGGGGAAGCGTTCTTGGGAGTGGCTATCCCGGAGGTACGGTGCAGCCATTATGTGATTCGACACGGTGCCTCAGGTTCGACTTGTAGATCCGAAGACCGTCGCATGGATGGACTGCTCGCTGGACCCGGTTTTTGGTTACCCTTCGGTTGCTCGATTTTCTTGGAGCACTATCAAAAACAGACTGGCCCAAAAGGCTCACGAAGTCAAATGGTGCGCAAGAATAGAGACTGTCGGGTTTTATCGAGCTTACACAACATCACAGGATGGACGAAGGTCAAGCGTCGCTCGTCAAAGCGTTTCAAAGCGCACAGGGGCGCGATAAGGATCGCTGCGCTGTTACCAAGGATCTTTCGATATGTAGCGTCGGGGCGCTATGACGACGCCGTGTGATGCCTCGCCCTTTCATACGCCGAATACTCCCATACCGACCCATACAGCCCGGCGTACTGAAGAGCTCAACACCTGTCGACGAACAGGAGGATCCATAAATTGTTGCGGCGCCCGTAGCTTTCTTTCGATCGCGCGTTGTTCAAGTTGCATTTACGCCGCCCGCCCGGGGCAAGTTTCACCAAGAACCCGCACCAATCGGATGGTAGTACATCGCGTCTTGAAACACCCGAGGCAACCGTCGAACGCGAACGGCTATCGACCTTGCACCCTATCGCAGCGGCAACGAACCGGCATTCGACCCATACGCGCCCTTGCCACATCGTCATCTTTACAGCTATCCAAGGCATGGTTATTCTTCGTAGAATCGCAAACCTCGTGGCGCTTATACTGCATGCATCTCTGCGTTATGGGAATTACCCGCGTGTGAGACACATAGTTTTAAGTTGCCAATATTTAGTTTAGTTTCGCAAAAAACGAGCGATATATTCGATTGTGTAGAGTACAGCCCCCGTCTGCTGCTTGCACGCAAATGTCATCAGTTCTGTACATCGACTTGTTGCTGTCATCCCGTGGTTGGACTATGGGCCACTGCACCATCTGGAGATACTGATATCATGCTCCATCTCCTGACTGCCTTTACACAACGCGATGCGGCGGATATTGCGTGCATAAGGGTAAGGCTACCTGACGGTTGATATCTGGTTGCAATTTCTCAGGCATGACCATGTCGTTAGCACCCGCACCCCACGCCGTTGGAGTGTTCCCCACGTACAGCCGGCATCGGAGCGAGGTCGCGCTCAAGATTCGCGAGAAGAAGCTATCCTTCACTGGCGATGACTTCGACATTACGGACGCCGCTACCGGCGCGAAGGTCTTCCACGTAGACGGCAAGGTGTTCTCTCTCCAAGGTCGCAAAGGTACATCTCACCGCCATTGTTGTCTGAACTAGGCCGACGCTAATCGATCCCATTCCAGAGATTTCTGACGCCGCCGGCAACCGCCTCTTCACGTTGCTTAAGTCGCACTTCCACATCTACACGACCTTCCACGGCAAGGGCCCGGCCTCAGACGCGACGATCTTCACCGTCAAGTCCTCATTCAGTTTTGGCACCAAGCTACAACCCGACCACCGGTCGCGATGAAAAGGTCGTTCTCAAAGGCGGCTTTTTCGACCGCCAAGGCCAAGAACACATATAACGACGTACCCGTTGCCCGTATCAGGCAAGTTCTTCAACGCGGGTCAACCGCTGTCATCCTGACGGTCGCACCGGGTGGTGAGTATCCTGCGCTGCTCTCGGATGCATTGCCGATGTGATCGTTCTGTGCAGTCAATTTCGCATTGCTTGCCGCGTTCTGCATCTGCCTGGACAAGAAGGCCAATGAACAGTAATCATTTAATACTTGATGCTTCTTGCTTCCACCAGCATTTGATGATACCCATCCATGTAATTGAGACGCACCGGTAATGGAGCATACACGGACACGGTTTCTTCCGTTGGGATGTGCTCGGAGCTTGCGCTGTGATCAAGCTGTGACAGATATTATGGGGTGCTGCGGGACCCAGAGTAATCCACTCAGGTACCATGCTCGTTGTTCGCTTCTCCTCCTGCCGGAGGGCCCCTCGACCGGCAGCTGGGCCGTAGCCATACAATAAAATACACAGCGAACGGCTGCCTCTACGAGCCACAGTCCATGCCGCTGTTGTCTTGATGCCCGACGCTACCAACGCTCCAGGTGGAGCTCAACTTCAACTGGCTACCCTCCAACAGCTCGACGAACTAGTCGAAACTGCAACGCGCGCCTTTTTGGACAACGCCCTGTTCCACTATTGCGCCGATGCTCATGTTGTAAGAGCATAAGTCCTCCTTCGCTGGCTACTTGTTACTCAAACGGCGCACCAACTAGCCCATGGCCAACCCGGAATCCACAAGGGATCGACGTAACCTGATCCGTGTCCTGCATTTCATCATCAAAGGCGCTTTCCTATGCAAACATCGGAATACAGTCATTGTCGTGCCCAAGGAGGATGGCTCTTGGAAGATCGTGGCGGGAACGCTATGGCTACAGCCGGGGTCTCGTTTAGACCTTTGGAAGATTGCGACCTTCATACGCGCTGGAGTGCTCCCTACACTCGCGGGCTGGGGATGGAAAGGATTCAAGGTGCGGGAGTTAATCGCCTTGACGTCGTTCTTCTCCCAAATGCCTTTTGTGCAGCGACTCGCCCTCGAATATGAGCCCGCATCCGAGCACGCGGCCAAGAACGCCTTCAAAGCCAAGGGGATCAAACAGTCGCCCAAGCAAACGTGGTTTCTCCAGCTAGCTTGGACGGATCCGAACTTCCAGGGAAAGGGCACGTTTTGCAAATCTCGAGATGATGCCAGCCTACTACATGTTGCCATATACAGGATATCTCTCCATGCTTATCCGAGACCAGTTTGCATTCGCTCCTGACCAGATACACATGTTGGATGCCAGCGGGCCATCAGCCCGTGATCGCTACCAGCATCTTGGCTTCGAGGTGTGTGGTCACCCATACTTCATGCACTGGCGACGATCAATACTCATGACACTTCAGGAGAATTCTACCATGGTTTTTGGACGTGGTAAAGTGGGGCCTGATGGCATTGCTTCAAAGGACAAGGAGAAAGCTACGGGACTCCAAAATTTCAGCATGACCAGGGTTCGTGCATGCCATCCATTAGACGTTTTCGTGTCTATTCACCTGATCACTTATTCGTAGTGGCCCAAAGCATGAGACATGACGTGCTGGTAGCACTTGCGGCAATCAGGTCGAGCGGCAACTAGGACAAGTGAAGCCCGGCACTTCGCGGGAGAACCATCACTCACGGTGTTGAGGTTGTATTCGCTCCTATGCGGATTCCGTGTTCAGAGCTGCACCATACCGAAATATGGAATACATCGGCAACACCATATTTCCTGTTCCCTTTTGCACAGATGGGGTGAGGCGTAACTTGTGTTCAAAGGAATATGTAGGAACGCATAAGCCGAGGGAGCGGGACTGCACCCAAGTCGCGCTCATATCACGGCTAACCAAGGAAGCCAGGGTGGTTAGGTAGGTAGTATTAACCGGTGCGGTCCAAATACCGGAACAGCCGGGCTCCAGGGCCTCGCACTAGTGGCGAGCCTGGGTTACAGGGTATTGCATTAAATATCTAGCTGCCTCCAGTACTTGCCGACGGTGAATCGGTATCAGACACGTGTACAGCGCAACGCATTCGCGAGCTACATTGTGTCAAGCATTATGATTGTATGTAGACAAATCATCATGGGGAACAAAGCGATAAATGTCGGTGGATATGTACACCGATGGCAAGAAGTCGCTGCTGAGACCGTCACTGCGTCGTGAAGACCAAGCACGCGCCGTCGTCTCCGGCAGAGACCAAAACCTTGCCTTCCATTCCCAGTGAGGCATCCAAGACGGGAGCGCGATGGCCTAGAAGCCACAGAATCAACGACGTGCATGCAAGAGCAAACGCAGCGGCGTACCCTTATGCTCCGCTAATAACGTGCCCGACCGTGCATCCCAGGATCGAAGGGTCATATCGGCAGAGCCGGACACCAGGATATGCGGTTGAGCCGGATGCGTGATAAGCCTGGTAATTGGATCTTCATGCTCCAAGGTTGCCCGAAGGCGCATAGTGACGACGTCCCATACGTACGCCTTTGAGTCAGTGCCAGCTGTGACGACGACATCGACGCCCTCGACCCCAATATCGACGAAAGTTATGGCCTCGACGCTCTCGCCAGCCTTGTGACCAGGAAGGCTGCCGACGATCTCGCCCTTGCTCAAACTGATGATGCGCACATCACCAGCGGCACCGCCTACAACCGCAAGCGTGCTCGAGGGGTTGACCGCGAGGGCTGTGATCCCGTCAAGGTCGAACCGCGCATCGGTCGGAGAGAGCTTGAACAGCGGTGACTCTTTATGAGGGTCAAAAATGATGAAGGTCCCGTCTTCGTCGGCGGTCACGATGCGTTTACCGTCTGGTGTGAATGTGCCGCAACATACCGGGGCAGCATGACCTCCAAAAACCTGCATGACACGGCCGGAAGGTACTGGGGCAACCTCAGCGAAGGTTGCAGGCAGCGGGAACTAAGGACGCACATTGCCACATCCAAACCAACTGGTCTTGCGATCCCGCGAGAAGAACATGTCCCTTGGGATGCCATTTGAGCCACTGCACCTTCGATCAGCGGCAGCGCGAGCAAAAATATTCTCGCCATACCGTAACTTCATTGGGCCCATACAGCTCGGTTAGGAACTCCCACGTACTCCAGTCCTCCGCAGCTTTACCCTTGGTGGCTCCTACTCTCCGCCATATCCGCGTCTTGCCGTCCATCCCGCCCGTAGCAATCATCTCGCCATCGTGACTCCACTCCACGGCCACAATGCTGTCGCTGTGACCAGTCAATTTAACCACCGCCTGACCCGTCGTGATATCCCATATGTAGCCAACTTCGTCTTCTCCGCCAGACACTGCGAGAGGTTGGGTTGGATGTACCGAAGCGCAGAAAACGGAGGCCCCATGCTCCGTGAATTGCTGGATGGAGTTGTTCTCGTAGTTGGCCTCGTCAAAAGCACCAGATGTTGATCCCGGGAGATCCCCGAGCTGGTCTGCAGCCTCATCTTCGTCCTCATCCATCGGGTGGTCGCCATCCTCGGGGAGGTCGTACACGGCCAGAATCTCCTCTCCTTCGATGTAGGCTTCTTCACCATCACCGTCGTACTGTTCTTCGTGATCGTTCGGGGCAGACATAGCTCCAGAGAGTTCAGTTCGTCTTGCAAACCCCCGCCTACCGGAACCAGAATATATACAAGGAGAAGGTGCTGAGTAAAGACGATAATCAGTCAGCACAATGAGATCTTTGAGTCAACTGCGATAATTTGAGCAACGTCGGTGATACCCCTAACCCCAAATCAGGTTTACCGGCTCTCAAGAATTTATGTGATCGTACATGTAAGTTTCTAGAGCAATACACAACCCTCAGTCAAGTCGCAGGCAAGCCAGCTAGGGTTCCTCAGCATCATCGTATCGCGCGAGGGCGAGTAGCACACGACTGAACGATCCAATCGATTCATTCATCGGGTGTAGAGAATTCGACACGCGAAGCACATACCATACAACACGAATTCGATCTGACAAGCACTGTAGCTTTGGGACAACCTGGTTCGCGTGCCCGCCTATACGGCTTGGGGAGGAGTGTATGCCAAAGGCCTGTCTGTGAAATTGGGCTCGCCGAAGATGGGCGCGAACTGGGGCTGGCGGACGATGCTCTCGAAGTGGCGGATGAGGTCCGAGTACTTGGCGCGGGTCAGAGAGTCGAGGATAATCTATGGAAGCACCACATAAACACGTTGGCATCGTCTCTCGATGTCAAAACAGAAAGGTACGGACCTGGACAGCGAAGCTGATGGGGCTAACGAGACGGCAAGGGTTATGCGTTCGCCACTAGGTAGGTATGCGCTAGGAGGTGCATCTATAGATAGAGCAGGCAAAGACGAGGTAGGATCTGCTCACTGGAACGCGCAACGGCAATGACCTCGTAGAGAGTGAAGCCATCGGCAGCCTCGAACACCCGGATTTTGCCTAAGGGAAAATTCGCTAGGAACCAGGGCTGGTGACGGAAAATGGATGAAAGGAGGTAACCAACGTGCGAACACGAGGGCAGCGCTGTACCTCGAGACGTAGGGCGTGTTTGTCCCTCTCGTACTCGAACTCGGGCACCGTCACCTCAATGCCGCTATACGCTGCGACGGCTTGGAGCTGCGATGGTTCCATATTGAATGAATACGTAGCGATCTTATGCAATGACACGATAGCGCACCAGGTGGATGAGAGGGTACTATGCCAGTGCGTATAGCACGCCAATGGGGGCCATCCTCTACGACGAACCGAATTCGAAGCGCGCTTTTAACGACGCCAAACATCGTCGAACAAACCCATCCAGCGGCCCTTGCAGGTTATACCGCGCAGCCAGAGACTAAGTAAACCCATCCAGCTTGCTCATACTGAGATTCGAGTTGTGCGAACGCCGGTGCGAGCGATGCCGAGGCCGAGGGGAACGAGGGGAAGAGACATAGAACGCGTTCCCACGACTTCTCCACACGCTGTGCCCCTTCCACGTCGCCACTGCTCACCGCAGTGTTTATAAATCCGGAGGACCGGAGGTGCACTGAGCTCCTTCACTAGTTTCCGCCATGAGACTCTCTTTCTTTGCGTTCGGTGCGGCGCTGCTGAGCGGTGTACTCGCTTCCAACGTCATCGAGCTCACCCCGGACAACTTTGACGAATACATTGGCAAGGGCAAGCCCGCGCTCGTCGAATTGTGCGTCTTCGGGAGGTCGACAACTTATTGACATACACACTCATGCATTAGCAATGCCTTAGCTTTGCACCCTGGTGTGGCCACTGCAAGAACCTCGCGCCCGTATACGAACAGCTCGCGGATGCATACGCACATGCGAAGGACAAAGTGATCATCGCGAAGGTTGATGCCGACGGCGAGGGCAAGCCTCTTGGTCAGAAGTACGGTGTGACGGGCTACCCAAGTGAGCATCACTCCCTTCCTATCACTATGCTGCGGCTCATAGGGCCCTGCAGCACTGAAGTGGTTTAATGCGGACGGCGGGGAGCCAGAGAAGTACGAAGGCGGACGTGACTTGGAAAACCTTGTCGCACAGTGAGTATCGCGACTCCGCCCTTGTTTCCTCAGCAAGCTGAATCTTGGTGTCAAGTGTAACGGCGAAGTCGGGCGTGAAGTCCAACATCAAGCCTCCCCCGCCTCCCGCTTACACTGTTCTCGACACCCACACCTTCGATAATCTGGTTATGGTGCGGAAGGAGGCCCAAACCACATAGAATGCCTGTTGACCTACGTTTGTGTGCAGGACCCCACCAAGAACGTACTCGTCGCGTTCACTGCGCCTTGGTGCGGCCACTGCAAGCGCATGAAGCCAGAGTTTGAGAAGGCAGCCATTGACTTCCTTGCTGATGAGGACGTGAGTTTGATTCTACCACTCAAGCGTGGCACAGATGGCTTACAGCTATGTTCAGTGTGTTGTCGCCAACGTCGACGCCGACGCCGCGCCCAACAAGCCCCTAGCCCAGAAATACAAGATCGGCTCCTTCCCGACTCTCAAGTTCTTCTCGAAGGACAACAAGGAACCCGAGGAGTACGAGGGCGGGCGCACCGAAGCCGACTTTGTGGACTTCCTGAACGAGAAGTGCGGCAAGAAGCGTGCCGTCGGCGGTGGACTCAACGAGGAGGCCGGCCGCCTGCCCGAGTTCGACGCGCTCGCGAGCAAGTTCTTCGTCGCGGCCGCGGACGCGCGGAGTAGCATCTACCAGGAAGCACTCGCGCTCGCGAAGGCGGGCGGCGAGACGAGCAAGCACTACCTGCGCGTGATGGAGAAGGTCGTGAACGGCACGGAGGACTACGTCCAGAAGGAGTCCAAGCGGTGAGCCGCGCTTCGTGCGTTTCGTGGAGCCCGGGTTACTGATCGCGATTTGCATCGCTGGTCTAGGCTGTCGTCGATCTTGCAGAAGAAGACGCTCGCGCCGAAGAAGCTCGATGAGATCAAAATCAAGGCCAACGTCCTTGCCGCGTTCGCTGCGCAGAAGGCCGAGGAGGCGAAGGAGGCCTTTGATGAGAAGGTGCACGAGGAGCTGTAGGCATGGTTTGAGCGTGTCCTCCTAGCTTGAGTTACTCCTTCATGTTATCGATCGCGCGTTAGAGCTATTCTATCTGGATCATCTGCTGCGTGGACGGTCGATGCGCAAACACGGATCCACCAGGATATCGAGCGGCGTTCAAAAACCCAAGAGACCTCATGCTGTGCTAGATTTGGGACAGTTCCGACGAGCGCGGATGAGAGATCTTAAGATAAAGATAAAGGAAGCGCAATTATGGCAGATCGGGAACGCAACTCAAACGCCTTTTGACGAAGATTGTCTTGAGATGTCTCGCTGATGTATGTACGTGGGCCTCTCATACGATAACAAGACACGGGGATGGTGTAATGCGGTCACCCCATTGGCTGCCTCGTGTATTGATTCTCTCCGGCTCATGGTGCGGAGGTACCGATTGATCAGAGTTTCTAATCCTGCACATACACGAGGGGGGCGTACTTAAGCACCCGACATAATCGAGACCCCCCTCCGCGCCACTTGACGCTCAGATACTCTGCCCTCACTCGACGGCTGCGACATCAAATCGGTCTCATATACATCGCTACCTTACATCTTTCCTATCGACAGTACCAACACGTCAGCGTTATGAGTACAACAGGAAGGCCCGCAGACGTGCTGCTGGAAATACGGGGATGCCGATGGTCAAGCAGCAAGAAAAAGTGGATCTCGACTTCGCGCAAGGATAAATTCCAGGAGCCGTTCCCGTCCTGGATCAAGGTCGTCACCTGGAATATCGACTTCATGCAGCAGGGGACGAAGCCCCGCCTCGCGGCCGCGCTCGCTCACCTCCGTAACGGCGTCTTCAAGTGCGCGGACGGCGGGGCGCCGGAGCCGTGCTGCATCTTGCTGCAGGAGGTGCACGAAGGCGCGTTCTCGGTGATCATGGAGGACGACTGGATCCGGAACCATTTCGTGCTCGTGCCGGAGGGACCGAACATGTTCCCGATCTATTACGGGCAGGTGACGCTCGTGGCGAGGACGATACCGGTGCAGAGGGCATACAGCTTGGAGTTCCAGGAGACGAGGATGGGGAGGACGGCGCTGTTCGTCGACGTGCTGATGAGCGTTCCGACGAGCGAGGGGTGGCGACGGTCGACCATGCGCATCGCGAACACGCATCTTGAAGTGAGCTTTCCCTTCGGACATTGTGCCAAGAGACCGCCACCCTGACCCGCGGTGCGCAGTCGTTGCCGGAGGGCTTCGAAATGCGTCCTATCCAGATGAGCTTGATATCGCGCGCGCTTCAGGAAGGGAACTTGGCCGGCGGGATCGTGTGCGGCGACATGAACGTCATTCGACGGGAGGACGAGTCGTTGGCCGAGGACGCGGGCCTGCAGGACGCCTGGAACGGGAAGCGGGGTGATAAGTCGGGGCACACCTGGGGCTATCAGCCACGGCGAGTATTTATACATACCTCACCTGAAACGCGTTCTCTTGCTGATGATATACAATGTAGGGGCCGGTTTCCGCCTGGGCGGTTAGATAGGTACGTTCAAGTCGAGCGACATCGCTTGGCGTGCTAACAGGAAGAGCTGATGCAACGTTCCCGCTCAGGATATTCTTCACGAAGAACGTGGGATTCAACGTGGACGAGCCGACGCGGATCGGCGAGGGCGTGCGTTGGGGGCCTGGGCCGACAGACTACGTGAGCGACCACTTTGGGCTGCTGACGACGGTGAGTGTGCTATAGCGAGCTTGAGGCCTAGTGCGTGTATATGCATTCTGTATTCTTCTGGGCTGTTCGATGTGGATATTATCTCGGGGACCGTGTTGTATAACGCGTTACGCAAGTCAGCCCGATCAATGACGCACTAGGCCCGGTCAGCACATGGCCTGCGGGGTGCGCGCGGGAAGTCGATATTGTTGGAACACCGTCCTCGGCGACGGGAGACACAGTGCCTCGGTCGTTGCGGACAGCGTCGGCGCAGTTGGCTTCAAGGATGAATGTGAATGTACGCGTGTGCTCATTGTTAGCGACAGTGATGAAGCCAATCGAGAACGAGTCGGCATCAGAAACATCGAACGACCGCGCGACTTCTGACAGGGCGGCCGGGCTCCGCCGAGCCGGCATATAAAGCGCACAAGGTTCGGGTTCAATTTTCAAGCCTTTGCTTGCTGATCCCCCCTCGCACTCGCTCCCCGCGCTCCCCCCTTCTCCGACGATGTTCTCCTCGTTTTTGACTCTCGCGGTTCTCGCGTCTGGTGCCCTCGCCCAGACGTTCATGATCAACACCCCGACGTCGGCGGTGCAGTGCCAGCCCGTCCTCCTCAGCTGGCAGGGTGGAGCTCCCCCCTACTTCCTGAGCGTCCTCCCCGGCGGACAGCCCAGCGCCGCCGCTCTTGAGGATCTCGGTGAACAGACCGGTACCTCGCTCACCTGGACAGTCGATATCGCGGCCGGTGAGCATCCGTCTTATGTCCTCTTTCGTGCCTCTCCTGACGCCCGTACGCAGGCACTTCCCTCGGCCTGACCCTCCGCGACTCGACCGGTGCCCTCGCGCAGTCCGGTCAGTTCACCGTTCAGGGCTCTTGTAAGCACGCCCGTGTCAATGCCTCCGCAGCTCCATCTTCTCACGCTCGTTTCTATGACGTCTCGCAGCCGATAGCTCGTGCATTGGCAAAAACTCGCTCTCGTCCAGCGTTGCCGGTTCGTCGACTGCTGCCTCTGGCTCGTCCACCTCTGGCTCGGCAGCCGGTACGTCCTCTGCGGTTTCGACCACCGTATCGACACCCGCCGCAACTTCTTCGGCAGTGACCACCACCGCCGCCGCGACCTCGGCGCACTCGACTTCGACTGCCCCCTCAAGCGCCGCGTACGTCTTTCGCTCTTTTATATTGTGCAAACTTGTTCTGAGACGACGTGTAACAGCACCTCGAAGGCTTCCACCCCCGGTTCTTCGGCTGCTGCCGGCACGTCCTCCAGCGCCGCTGCGCCCACCACCAGCAGCTCGGCAGCCGCCCCGACCAACGTTGCGCAATTCGGTGCCGCCGCCGTCCTCGGCGCTGCCGTTGCTGCCATGCTCGCTTAAAGAGCGCAATCAACAAACTAGCGCGTCTCGCGTACGGACCTTATCCTCTCCCCTCCTATCTCTGTTTTCCTCATCCTCAGAGGCACTCTCGCGTGTGTTGTGAGCGGATATACCCTCTCGCGTTCCTGTCCCTTTTCGGTTTTTCGAGCGGTTTGGCCAAAGCTTCCCTAATATACGACATCTTTCCATCTCAACACCCCAGAAAGTACCGTGTAGCCTGCATAGGCGCTCCGGATGTAATGTTGATTTTGCACATAATACGAGACGAGCTTTCCGCGTCCGGCTTCCTACTTTTGTGACCGAGAAGCGAGTCCACCTTGGGAGGTAAGGTAAGTAGCCCATTCAGAAAGAGGTCATGAACGATGTGATATTCGCGCATAGAGATATTCCGGTTCGTCCGTCGCCTACTCCAACGGGAATTCCACTTCGCAAGCCAGTGCTGGTCCGGCGCAAGGCGTGCAATCCGCGACTGCGCAGTCGCAATATACGTATGGACTGGAACCTATGACCACAGCTTTGCGAAGTGGCCTTGGAAGTACCGTGGCTGTTTGCGGCGGTACATGCCTCCGGATGACTTCATCATGATGCTCCGCCAGCTTCCCGTCTCTGACAGTGCACCCCAAATGGACTTTCAATTATGGGGCGGCGGTAGTAAAGCAGCGGTTGAAAGCATATATAAGGCGTAGGTTTTCGTCGCAACCTGGCTATACCAACGTTACCACCCACTTTTACCTCCCGAATTTAATATTCTTACGAACATGCAATTCATCAAGCAGCTCGCGCTCGTCGCCCTCCTCGCCTCCGGCGCTGCCGCCCAAGTGTGAGTGGTACACCTCCACGATCTTCGCTTGCTATGCCAGTATTGACGACTCGCGCCTTAGAACCTCGTTCCTGTCCAGCGTCCTTTCGTCCGACCTGCCCACCGGCACCCTGTTGTCTTCGCTCGAGTCGGCGGGCACGGGGGCGCTGTCGTCCCTCGCGTCGAGCGCTACCGCACCCGCGTCGAGCGCGCGGTCCGCCGGGAGCAGCGTCGCGGCCAGCGCGAGCAGTTTCGCGTCCAGCGCGAGCAGTTTCGCCGCGTCGGTGGCCTCCGCCGAGAGCAGCTCGGTCTCGTCGCTCAGCCGGTCGGGCTCGTCCGCGGCATCGTCCATAACTGGGTGAGCCTCGCGCCGGATCCCTGCGCCTTGGGCGAGACGACTTCATGAGGCTGATGGGTCGCGTTTTAGATCTGGCAGTGGTACCGCCAGCGCTTCGGCCACCCAGACTTCGAGTCCTGCTGATGCGGTCGAGGTCGCTCGGTACGGGTTGGCTGCTGCCGTCGGCGTGGCCGCGATCGTCCTGGTTTGAGCATGTGAGCAGAGAGCATGCGCTCCATGGACTAGTTTGTTAGAAAATTGGGCGCTTTTACGAGCATACATCGTCATACGATTCCTCGAAATGAGCTTGGTACATGCGAATGCAATGCGTTGTATGACTATAATTCTGATCATGTTGAGGCGCGAGGCTGAGCGTCGTATGCTGAGCGCTCAGCCCTGCATGTTGAATCGTTGATGGAACGCCAAACAAGGGAATTGTGGTACTCTTGCAGCCTCGAAGCAACATGTTGGGCGCTGATCAGTGTTGAAGAAGGCGAGAAAGGTTCTGCATGTGGAGCTACGTATGTGTCGCCCTATAACTTAGATTGCTACAAGCGTTCTCGAACGCGTGGCGACGGCGGTGGCAATCGTGTCGCATGACCGACCCGGTGACCATCTTGAGATGCAGATTTAAAGTAATACGTTGCAAGCCAAGCACTCCGCACGGCTCTCTTCCATGAACCAACACCAGCGCTAATCATGCAGCTACAGAAACAGCTGTCCGTAGTCGTCGCATTGGCAGCAGGAGCGATGGCACAGAGTTCGGTGTAAGTGCAGAGCCCGCCGCGGCGCTGGGTCACGATGAGCGGAGATGCAAAGTGCTAAAGCACGACGTGGGGGGTGTTCCCAGAACCACGCAGTCGACGCTCACGGCGTCGGGCACGGACATCTCGAGCATTGCGCCCTCGGGAAGCGTGCTCCCGCCCGGGTCGACGCTCATCCCGACCTCGACATCCTCGTCCTTCTCGTCGATATCGTCGAGCGTCGCGTCGAGCCTCAGCAGCGAGTTTTCGAGCGCCGGAAGCGCTGCGTCCTCCGCGATCTCGAGGTCGGGGTCCGGCCGGCCGGCCAGCGCCACGAGCGGCGTTGCATCCAGTTCCACCGCTCCGGCTACTGCTAGTTCTGGGTGAGTACTTGAACGCCGTTGGGCGGACCGTGATGGATGGGTGGTTGACCATATATGGTTACGGGCAGTTCGGCGAGCACGAGCGATGCGGCGGCGCCGAGTCAGACGTCAAGCTTTGCTGAGAAGAACTTGGAGTCCGGGATGCATATCGAAGTCGCCGCCGTGGTTGGGGCGGCTATGGTGGTTTTGCTTGCATGAAGGCAAAGGGACAGGACGTTAATGTATGAGTCTTTCGCGGCACCGTCACGGTGACGCAACCCAGTAGCAGCTCTCGAGTCCCTACCGGTACCATTACCTGGCCATGGGTGCCTGTTTATGATGCATGGTGACTGAGAAGGTAGATGAGGCCACGACAAGGGAAGCTCGGCCGGCGTATTATCACGAATCATGCCGCAGGACCGCAGGCCAACGAATCTTATCCCGGAACAGCCTTTTTACAGTACCACCTTCCCCACACTTCGCTCAAGTAACGCCCCACGACCGATCGACGATTTATCCGAGGTTTTTTTTTGGCTATTCAAATAATATTAGGATTGCATCAGGCTTCAGCCCTCGTGAATATCGGAGAAGCCATCCGCAGCAGCTCTACGGGTACTACAGGAAGAGAAGCCCTCCTTGCGACTAAATAATGTCACACTGATCTCACAGTAACATCATCAACGATGGGATCGTCACCACCAGCAGAGGTACGAGACCGAAGGGCACGTTCGAAACGGCGTCCGAGGTTGAAGTAGGCGAGGAGGAGGAGGAGGGAGAGGTCGTTGACGGCCCGCTTGCGGCGGACACCGAGGATGCCGATGCGCTCGAAGCAGCTGCCGCAGCGGTGGAGGAGCTGAACTTCGAGCTGGTAAATGTCGGGAAAATAGACACGGGGGGTCAGTGGGACGAATAAGACGAAAGGAGAAGGGGGAAGCCCTTACCGGATAGATGAATGGATGAGCGTGTTCGAGTTCGTAGCGGACGTTAAGCTGTGAGATTCGAATGCGCTCGTGGAGGGGCTCGGGACGCTCGTCCTGTGCGGATTTCATTAAGGTATTCATAGGCCTCGAGACTAGCGACAGGGTCTTACGTGGATTGGCTTTGGCTGTCTTGCGCGGAAACGCTAGCGGCGCATGCAGCTGCGCAAGCAACGAGCGTGAAGAATGCCGAGGGTCGCATCATGCGGGAATCTGTCGCATACTGGACCGCTTACGCCGCGCTTTTCAACCGGATGGGCGACGGGGAACGTCATTATCGCGGACATGATCCATGCGCCGTTGAGGAGCGAGCGCACTGCGCAGGACGTCATAACGCTCAAAATACCACGGGCGGGGGCGTCTGAGGAGTGAAGCAGGCGCTCCGATCAACAATGCGCGGGTTGCGGCTCTCGGGACTGCCAAAACCCGTGATGGGGGCGCGGCGATATACATGCTACCGACAGGAGCGCATGAAGGGGCCTGACTGAATTCAGTAGCGAGACGCGGGAATATACGTGATACCTGTCCGCCGCGAGCCGACGCAGGTAGATGGCGGTTATCTGGTTCCGCTCCCGCCCGGCGGCCTTGTGTTGAGACGAAACGTAGACCGTTCAGTTCGTTTCATCGTAGGTTTGCACAACGTTGATCGCGACCCGCAGTCTCTGAGTAACGCATTACCTCGCCCGTAGGGGTGGAAATGATCCGATAAAGTGCACTTCAAGCTTCGAAGTGAGAGCATAAGCGGGTGGTAGGATGCTAGCACAGGCAAGACACTTCCAAAGAAGAGGCCGAGGGTTCATATGACCGCACCACAAGTTATCACAAGGTTCTTTGGGTTCAGCCAGCTTGTTCCCGACGAAGTCCCTTGGTGGTGAACGTGGTCAGAAAGAGGAGAAACCCTACCACGCGAAGGTTGTCACGCACCGTGACATGGCGTGCGTCCAGATCCGTTGCGCGATTCACTTCGGTCACGGGAGTCACGGCCTAAGCTTGTTTTTGCCCCTGCTCCGGTCAGCAGGTCGAATAATCTCGTTTGCTTGTCAGCCATATACTACTGCAACAGATATTCGCTTGACTGCTGGTGCATTTAGAAGGCAACAAGTTATGCGATGCTCACGATAGATTCGGAGAAGCATCACTATGCTTTGGACACCCCCGCAGACCAAGAAGGTGATGACCGCCTCCGATGTCGGTCTTCCCCGCACTTTCCTCTTGGAGACTCTCAGGTTAAGATATGCCATCAGCTCGCGTGACGGAAAGTTCCCAAGGCGGCCCTCGCATTCGTCGCACATCTCGGCTAACCCCACATTCTACCCCGGACTCTGTTCGCGATCGCCGCAAAAATCCCGGACTGGATGCCTTTTCGGATCGACTGACCAATGGCCAGAGGAACCCTCTGTGCGGAGGGAGGTCGGTATATAGCTCTACGCGTGCCTACTACGAGAAGTTCCCCGATATCCGCATCCGCTCCTTCCTATACTCCCTATCACTGTCGGGGACAGTCTAGTGACAGTTCTGGACGACCGCCATGCCTTCCGACCGACCAGACTGGACTGTGGTTGACTTCATTCACACCGGTCCCTTCTGGCGCCATAGCGGTAAGTGCGGTATGGCCTTGTTGACTCCACGCACCGTTGACCAGCAGCCCAGGGATCCTGATCTTGAACTTGTCTCTTCTGTTGCCGTTATTGACGGCATGGATGAATGGTCTGGACTCGTCCTTGGTCAATGGTGAGTGTCGTCTGTCGCCTGTCGACCATTGTCGTTGCGTGGCTCACGCGCTCAGGTCTAGGTCTCCAAATATTACCAGATTGGCAGGAATACTTTCATCATCCAGAGGGAAAGGCTTTAGGTATCCTCATCTCACGATAGATGCACGTTTGCACAAACTGACGCATGCTAGGTTTGATAAACTCGGCTCAGAATATTGGGGCCCTGATGGTTAGCCTCTCGTACGCCCAGATGAACATTGTCAATTGATCTCGAGACGCAGGGTTATCCGCTGACGCCGTTCGCCAACGACCACCTTGGTCGTCGTGCCACTCTGTTCATGGGGTCGATAGTCATGCTCGCCGGTACTATAACACAAACGACCTCCACATCCGTAGCGATGTTCACCGGAGCCCGCGTCTTGATCGGCTTTGGGCTGGCTCTGGCATTGAGCGCGTCTCCACTTCTCATCACCGAGCTGGCGTACCCTACACAGGTAAGCCACTATCTGCAGCATGCGATGCGCATACTCACGATCTCTTGCAGCGCGGTAAACTCTCCGCGGGATACAACGCATCCTGGTACATAGGCAGTATCATCTGTGAGTTCCGCCAGGTCGATCTGCTCGGCTGTATGCTAAGGGCGCAAATGGCAGCCGCTTGGGCGTGTTTCGCCTCCTACGACAGAGTCGCAGGGTCTACATGGACCTGGAGGATCCCCACACTCATTCAAGGGCTTGTTCCGGTCTTTCAGATTCTCCTCATATGGTTCATCCCCGAAAGCCCGCGGTGGCTTGTAGCACAGGGAATGGTATTTGCATCACCATATCCTTCGCGACTCTCGTGTCTCAGATCAATTTCTCGTCCCTAGGAGTCGAAAGCGGCGGCTGTTCTCGCGCGCTATCATGCTAGCAGCCGGGATGAGCGCGATCCCTTGGTTGTCTTCGAGCTGGCCCAGATCCGACATGCGCTTAGGACGGAAAAGGAGTACTCGCAAAGCACCAGCTTCTCCACCCTATGGGCGACGCCGGGAAACCGGAAACGCATGATGATCATTATCGCCATCGCGTTGTTCTCCCAGTGGAGGTACGAGGGCGCTTACCTTCATTCGCGGTTCAATGAGGACTGATTTTGCGTTCAACTGCGATTCATCAGTGGCAACGGTCTGGTCTCTTACTATATCAACCTTGTTTTGGAAGGTGTTGGTATCATTGATACCCGCCGTAAAGCCGAAATCAATGGCGGTCTTCAGGTGGGCCTTTCTTTCTAGAAAGCTCGTCCCCATTGTAACCAGTTACAGGCCTGGAACCTGGCATGCGCCATGACCGGTGCCTTGCTCGTCGACCGTCTTGGTCGGAGAACCTTATTCATCATCTCTACTGCCGGCATGGCAGTCGTCTTCGCAATGTGGACACTTACCACGGCACTCTTCAGTACCACCGGCAATACCGCGGCTGCGAAAGGTGATTCCCTTCATTTGACATCCAACTCGAGCTATCTGATGCTGACTGTCCCTCGCAGCAACCGTTCCACTCATCTTCTTGTTCTTCCTCATGTACGATCTGGCATACACTCCGATGCTCGTCGCATATACCTTGGAAATCCTCCCGTTCCATATCCGAGCGAAAGGTTTCGCGATCATGAACATGACGGTCGGTTTAACGTCAGTGCACCTCCCCGATTATGTCGATATCGGGCTTGACATTCCACGTTATCCAGAATCGCGTTCAACCAGTTCATAAATCCCTGGGCTCTCGACGCCATGGGATGGAAGTACTACCTCGTATACTGCGCGTGGCTAGCGTTCGAACTTGCTTTCGTCATGAAGTTCATCGTTGAGACGAAGGGCCGTACTTTGGAGGAAACGGCAAGTTGCCCATCTAGTTCAGTGAAGCTCACCGATACTAATTTCGATCCCCTGTCAGGCCGCACTCTTCGACGGGAACCGTCCCGCGCTGGAGCTCACGCAGCAAGGTGGCGACGCGGCGACGATGCAGATGGATCAACGCGTGCTCAGCGGTATCTATACTGCGCCGAACGGACTTCAGATATCTGTCTCGGTTGAGAAGTCCGACGATTCTCACGGCGAGCTGTACGGGATGAAGCGCAAAAACGGGAGCGATAGCAGTGAGTACGACGACTCCGTTACGGATGCGGGCCCTTCCAGCCCTGTGGTCGGACGTGCGCTATAGCGTGCGAGTAGCATAAACAACTGCCGGTGATTTGGACGACGTTCTCTCGTCCAACGATATTCTGATGTAATGCCTGTCTATCCACATTGGGACTTTTACGATTTGTGCAAAAGTATGTATCATTATATACACCTTCAATCATATCAAGCAAACACTGTATCGTTGTAGACCGTGTCCCGCAATTTCTGGCCCGATGTTCGCATATGGCAACTCCGATCGTCGCACAATCCCTGGAAGTCTATCCTTCAGGAACCCACACCTGAACGCCTCCGGGGGGGCACGAGAACGCTGCCCATCCATCGGCGCCCACCGTAACGACCGGGATCTCGGATCCTAGCAGTGCCCGGTATGTGCGCTGCGGTCCTGCGCCAGCCGTATCACCCACATTCATACGCAGAATTTGTGGCTGCGATCTTGGGCTGGGCAACGTTCAGGGTGGTGAGTGAGCGGCGTACGTGACACGCAGAGGGGCGAGATGGCAAACTCACGGAGCATTGCTAACGACGACCATGCAGCCGCTCCCTTGGCGGGTGGAGTCGCCCACGCGGACCCAACCAATGCAGTTCGGACTGTCGAAGAAGTCGCGCGTGGGGCCGTACGCATACAACTTCCTCGCTCGGATGAGCGTGTCTAACGGCTGGGCGACTTCCGGGTCATAACACTCCTTGTTGGGGTACAAGTCTCCGTAAAAGACGCATCTGCAACGTAATACGTACGCACGACGACATGCGTTCACATGAAAGGTGGAGAAGGACGGGTTTCAATGTGTGCTCTAAGCGGCTCATGCGTCCGAGATGCACTCACGGATGACCTTCGGCTCTCAGCAATATGAGGGCGTAGGCCTGGAGCTTGAAGTTCGAACCAACCTGGAATACAAAGTCCGGAATCGCAAGCATGAATGTTCATCGAAGCGGACGGAGATCAGATGCGGGGACTGCGCTTACCCAGCTCTCGAGGCTTTGTCCTATTTGCTATAACGTGGGATCGCCAGCAGTCAATTGAAGGAACTTCGGACGGGAGACGAAGTTACTTCAGAAGACGTACAGTGCTACGAACCCAAAGCTCGATGAGCAACGAAGCTTGATATGTGGCTATCCACGGCATGGAGTAAAATTGCTCACTCATGGTTGTCCACGAACGTGACGGCGTCTCCCGGTCTAGCTTTAACGAGGGTCTTGTCGAAGATTCTGCGCAGATCGTACGATGGACCCCTCTTGCTGGCCTGATGGAAGTTGTCGTGCAAAGGCACGTCGAAGAACGAAGTCTGTCGAAGACCATGGATAAGTACTTAGAATTCAATGAAAGTGACAGTATTCACCAATCCTCCGAATGCGCGGACGTACGGCAAAATAAGTTTGAGACTGTATGAACAATACAACCGATATATAACAATTTTGTCGAGCCCAGGAGTCAAACACGCACTTAGCAGACCAGTATTCGGCGACGGCGAACATCCGGGATTTCCCACTCGCGTCTCGGGTGCGACTGAGCTAGGAATACAATTCGCGAAATCATCGCATGCCCTATCAGCAAGTGTGCCATTGCTCTCCTATTCTGGACACGGAAAGACGTACGAAGTTTCTCAAGAACACCCTGTCCATATGTTTAATTGCGTCAAGCCTAAAACCTTGCGCGCCAGTGGTCTGTACGAATCTGGGGTTAGCTCGCGAGCACTTCGGATTAGGCAATAGGGGTGGCGACTTGTCCCGGGGCCGACGTGACGGAAGAACGTACCTCGAGAACCCAGCGGCCCCACGCCTCTTGATCCTGGATTACCTCTGAGTGCCGGTGATCGATCTATTTCAAGGGCGAAAATCAGTCTTAGTGTATCGGCTAGGTAATGACCTATATTTCACGTCAGAGCCCAGCAGATAGTCATAGTTGCCAAGTTCGTTGTCGACGTTCCTCGACCATCCTTTATGACGATCGCTGACGAGCCGGTATACGCCACCCGTCTTGGTACGTTGATCCCAGTCTACGCCAGTGAAATGTGCGTGATTCCATTTCATCGCGCTGTACTGAAGTGTATCGTGAGGTTGCATCACCCACAAGAGATCCAGAGGGTAACTGTACCTGATTTCCACGCCCAGGAAACTCATAAATAGTCCATGCCTGGCCAGATTCGTTGAGAAAGCTTTTTCGCTATAGCATTTCAAACGCTTACCTCGATTTCGCGTGGAGGTGCAAGGTCTCGCATGCGATTCTTAGGGTCTACAGGGACTGCCAAGCACGGTTCGCACCGATCTGCTCCCAACTTGTGCTGTCCAAGATACATGTTAAGATGAATCGTGCTTCCAGCCACACCACAGAAACAAGTAGAAATCTCACGTTCAAGATCGCATCAAGTATGAGATCGATCCCAGCGAGCTTTGCGGTAGCCGAAAGCTGGAGGAGCTCATCCTTCGTGCCCCACCTCGTGGCGATAGCACCTTTCTGGTCGAACTCGCCGAGATCCCACTAATCTTCATCAGCACCTGGAGCGTAAATACAATGTTGAGCCATGGCGCCGTACCAAATCATATGCATCGTATCCCTGCCCCTCCTGTAATGCGTTCAGCGCTCTTCACGGACGAGTGAGTGGGCTAAAAATAGACGCACCGGCCGCATAGCTTTATGTGCCGGTGGTAGCCAGAGCTGAGTGACGCCGAGCTCCTTCAGACGAGGTATTTCGTCGTCCAAGTGTTTCCACCAGCTTTTCCCTTCAAACTTAGCATCCCACGTGAAACATTGTATCTGTATTAACGTCAGAACTGGATTAAAGCCATACAGGCAACAATAACGTACCATAAGTGGATTGTCACAGCTGGACTCTGGTGCAAGGCGCATTCCAGGTAGCGCTGGGTGAGGCCAAGGCCTCAAGAATTGGGGAAGCCAGTTAATGAACGGCATTTAGCTAATAAAAAACGAATGTTGAATAGAATGCAGCTCAGCAGTGCACCGCGTCAGGAGGAAGGAGAGGACCTTGCACATGTGACCGCGTCCAATAACTGAATGGCACTGAACAGCCACGCAGTGAACTGCAATGACTCTGCCGAGCTCGGGAGGCCCTCGGGAGGCGAGCAGGCGGTCGGCAAAGGTTTACGATATATTCGTGCTTGGTCCCGGACTCGAGCATTATTCTCTGGGTGTTTTTGGATAGCTTTCGTCACGGTATGCGGGCAGGAAAGACTGTAACCTCCCGACTATCGATGCATGGAAATCACCTCCCGAGTACCATCTGGCCTATATAAACTATATGTTGCCGCGGCTTAGAAGTTCTGATCAGCATTCCTCGTTCACCCAACCCCAACGCGACTTCACTACCACGCCCGATGGCTAGCGTAGACTCTGAACGTGTCTACATCTCGGACCATAGCGCGGCTCCTATCCGGTCCCACAGCTGGCGCACCGTCGACAACTCGGCCGCATATCTCGTTCCCCATCTCAAACCCGATCTCCGCATCCTCGACGTCGGATGTGGTCCCGGAACCATCACAATCGACCTTGCTCGCCACGTCCCGCAGGGACACGTCGTCGGCGTTGAATACTCGCCCGATCCTCTCGACGGCGCGCGCACGCTCGCTGCCCAGGAGGGCGTGAACAACGTCGAGTTCGTGACCGGCGACGTGCATGCGCTGCAGTACCCAGACAATACATTCGACGTTGTTCACGCCCACCAGGTCCTCCAGCACATTCGCGATCCCGTGCAAGCTCTTCGCGAGATGCGCCGCGTCACGAAGGCCGGAGGCATTGTTGCCGCTCGCGAATCCGGGGCTATGCTCTGGTACCCTCGCTTGCCCGCCTTCGACGAGTGGAAGGAACTATACAATAGAATCGCGAAGGCGCGGGGTGGGAACCCCGACCCAGGCAGCTACATCCATGTCTGGGCCAAGGAGGCGGGCTTCGACCGTGCCAGCATCAAGTGCTCCGTCGGAACTTGGTGCTTCAGCACGCAGGATGAGAGAAAGTGGTGGGGCAATATGTGGGCGGACAGGTCCGTCGGTTCAGCGTACGCAGACATCGCCGTTGGAGATGGGCACTGCGCGCGGGAGGACCTAGAGCGGCTCGCTGCGGCCTGGAGAGATTGGGTGCAGAACGAGGACGGGTGGTTCAGCATCGCGCACGGGGAGATTATATGCCGGAAAGACTAAGTACATGTCTCATCGACCGTAGTTTTGTAAAGTTACATGTCATTGCGACCTGCAGGCTGGTTAAATCGTATTCTCATATGTAGGAAGGCAGTAGTGACGCACTGAACCGCGCTGAAACCCTGCACTGCTTCCGGCGCAACCTCCTGGCCTCGTCCTTGTGCGGTTGCACATCCTCAGCCTCGCTATGTCTCCAAGTCATCCTCCGAAAGAGATTCGGGTCCGTGTACCTCGCCACCACTCGCAGCGTGTCGGTCCTGCCTTGTCCGCCAAGATCGTCTCCATTGCCGCCACGGAGGGAAACGTGAAGGTCGACACTCGGCAGAGCATTCACAACACGCATGAAGCGGGTAGCGACCTGGTAAAGGCTATCGAGAGCGCCAGCGAGTGGAACAGCATGCTGGCGAGCGCACGCGCCGAGAGAGGTCCCCAGTGGGACGTAGCGACGCAAATGCGAGTGTCACTGACTCATGATTCACTATGCTTTTGGTGCTCCAGGAGGCTAACAAACATGTCTCTATAGGTTCTTTGTGGACGAAGGATCTGAATTGTACTATGACCCAACCCCATTGCGAGGAGAACCCGCCGACGCAGCACCCCCCAAGGAAGAGCCCGCCGCCAGCTCTTCTCATTTATCCGGATTTAATTCCGTTCCTCAGGCTCAAGAATTCGTGCCCATGGCTATATCTCCCCAACTCCGGCGGGCCCCTAGCATGTCCGGAGGCATGAACGCTGCGCATCCTTACGGCCAGCCCAATCAGAATCAACCCTTCTCCCCGATCTCGCCGTACGGAGGGATGAATGCGGGCATGGGCAACATGGGCGCTATGGGCGGCATGGGCATGAACATGAGTGGCGGTATGGGTGGACAAATGGGTGGCATGAACATGGGAGGTGGTATACCGCCTAATCAGTTCTATGGCAGCAACCCAGGGCAAGGTGGTGGAGATGGGGGAGTGCCCTTAATGTCTCACGCACAAGCTCAAGGGAGGCGGATGATGACGCGGGGAATGAATGGCGAAGACTTGAATGGATGGGGGCGGTAACATACGCAGAGAATTCGAGACGGCCTGTAAGTACCTGAGCGACCAATTACTCGGAGGCGTAGCTAATCCTATTGTACCGCATCGACAGACTTATTTCTTACTTTCCAAGACCGACTGCACCCTCTCTCTTGCTCCGCCCTCCCAGTCGTCCCAGCACAGAGAATACACCACACTGTGCCGACCCTTTCCATCCTCTTTTGGATCCCCCGATCGTACGTCGAGGCCTTCCTTATCCGGGGGCAGAACCTGTCGGTCGAGTTACTGCTTGAGATTCGCGTGCAGAGGATCAGAGCACTCACCCAGCTCCACCTCGTCAGGCCTTCCTCAACGAACCCCATCTTCTCCGCCGTCTTCCTACTGGGGACGTTATCCTGATGGGCAAACCACTCGACCCTCCTTAAGCCCAATCCAGCCTTCTCCGCCGTGGGCAACTCCAGGCAGTACTGCAGCATCAAGCCGACCGCGTTCCTCGCGACGTGCGTTCCTTGGTATCCAGGCAGGATCGTCAACGCTCCGAGCTCGGCGGTCAGCTGCAGGGGAGAGCCGTTGATGATGCCGATGATGCCTGCCAGCGCACCGCTGCCCTGCCCGTCCTCCGCGAACGCGAAGGGCCCCGGCGCGGTCTTGTCGATGACCGCGAACAAGCACCCGCCCGGGTCGCGCCTGACCGCCACTTCGAGCAATCCCAGCATCGTCTCGAGGTTGGGGAAGCTCCATGGTAAGTACTTGAAGAGCTTAGCCTTGTCAGCGTCGGAACCGAAGGCGTTGTAGATTGCCTCGGCGTGGACGCGGGGGATGAAGGGGACGATGGCCACGAGGGCGTTCTGGAGCGTGGAGGAGTGGATAGGGAAGGCGAAGTTGAGGTCATAAGGATCGGGACCCCACAGCGCGGATGCATCTGGTAGTGGTGGAGGCTGAAACGAATTCGTCCAGGACATCGTATGAGGGATATGTCAGTAGTATGAATACTACCTGACAGGCGTTGTCGGCGCGAGGATATCGAAACCGGGGGCAGATGGAGATATTCAAATCCGTTGCACTGTACTGCGCGCGCCCGTCTGTTACGATTGCGCTCATTTGATTTATGACTCATTATTCTCACCGACTGCGACGGGCCCTCCTGGTTGCAGGCCCGAAAGACTCAGGCGTGTGCTCGTAGGCAATAGCATTTTGTTGTTTTGGCACTATACTCCAGCACCACCTCAATGGCATTAATCTACACATAATATGCTCGCGGATTGTCGCCACGTCATGAAACTCCTCTCAACGTAGAATAGCGTGATTGGAGCGATTAAGGAGGCCATGTTGCTCTGGACCGGTATCCACGAGCTTCGACACCCTGCCTGCATTCTTCCCGACTGAACATCGTGAAGAACAGGATTGGTGCGACATCAGGAAGACGCCGGTCGTGGATCTATCTGAAGAGGCATGGCGACGCGCGAAGAAAAATACCTCACGTTGTTTGTTCATGCTTGGCCCCCTGTGTTAGGGGCTTTCCAAGCTCACCAACTCGGACCTGCCCAAGACACCGGCCACCGAGCAACCACAGATTAGCACCTCTGCGTATTGTATCTACCAAGTAGCAATGTCTGACACGCAAGGCGCGACTTTATGCCCCCTCCACGATCGCCCAACACGGCACCTGGACCGCACCCGAGCTCTGAAAACTGAAGGAGCGCGGTTTTCGCTTCGTCCGCCTCATTTGGGTAGGTTACGTGGGAGTCACTCACTACCGCGTGCTCCTCGTTTCGTATTTCGACCGCGTCCTCGCCAGCCCGCGTCTCGGTGCGTTTCGTGAATGATTCACCGATGCTCTTTCTTCCTGACTTCATTTGCGTTTGAAAGCGTCACTCTCGCGCTCGGCCTCGTCTTCTCCACGGTCCTATTGACTTCTCCGCGCAATCAACTATGCCGTAGAGTCTGACGTGGCGAATGCAAAAAAGCCTGTGGTGAACAACAGAATGAAGGAAGAATGGTATCGCACTTCTGTAACATCTCGGCAAGTCGTTCTGACAAAGGTATAACCACCGTCGACGCAAGCGTATGTGCGGAGTGCATCCAAGCGAAAGATGCCGTTTCCCCAGCCCTAAGCTGTGATCATGGGATGGTGCCAAGGACAGGGTGCAGATAACATGGCGGTATAAGTAGGTGTTCCCCTCCATTGCTACTAGTAATGGGCGCTCGTTTACTGAAAGTAGGAAGTTCAAACCTTCGTTGGGGTGACGTAGCGCCGTTGCGAATCAAGCGCGACCAAACACTGCTTGCACAATTCGCTTGAGGTAATTGAGTATACTTATCGAATTATTCCATAGTTCAGCACGGATGCCGTCAGAGGCCTAGGTGTTGGGCCTAGTCACTACGCGTGCAGCCCAAGACTCGGATTCGCAACGGGGTGCCGAGAGAAGAGTGCATTCACATCTGTATTGAACGCTGATCCCGGCCGGCCGGCCTTTACTCGAAGACCAGCAAGTTGGAAAGCGAGTTTGATCGTTCAACAACAGGAACCTTGCAGTTGATCCAGACCAGACGTCCCGAGTGTCACGGTCTCATGGGAATGAGGAGAGTCCGTTTCGAGACCGTACTGACGAGCGGGCAGAGACTTGCACTTCTGCGTGACAACAGCATCGGCGGACTGGGCTGCCTTTGTCACTTCGTCCTCACATATAAATATGCTAGTGGGTCATTCACAGTGAGAGTCTTAACGACAGTCTGACCCCGCCCTTCGTTGGTCATGACGAACGATTTCAGGGCTATACCTTTCAGCCCCCCACCAGCGACCCAGGGACTCTCGAGCGCGACATTTTCCGTTCCACCGCTTGATGGGACACTCACCATTCTCCAGTGCTATGACTGGCACGCAAGCAAGTCTTCCAAGCACCCTCTCTTCGTATATGCCGAAGAGGATCGCACGACGAAGACCCTCTACTGGCCGGACGTTGTTCGCGCAAGCCACCGCGCCGGTCGCATCATTCGCGACCACGTCGATAGCAAGTCAAAGAAGCCCGTAATCGCGATCTTGGCCGGCGCAGGTCAGTGATCTTACTTGTACCCATATTGAACATCTGAGCGCTGACTACGACGCTACATAGACATGATCACTTACTTCACCTGCTGCTTGGGCATCATGCGCGCTGGATGTACCGTATTCCCGATTTCTCCGAGAAACTCCCCCCTTGCGGTACGCACGATGCACTCTCCGGGCGCGCAGTGCCAGACGAGCTGAACCATATACCTATAGCTCGCCCATCTGCTCTCGACTGCTGGGGTCGATCACGTTCTGCTCGGCTTCGAGAGCGCGTTCTCTCAGCTGGCGACGGCCGCGACTTCATTGATGCCGCCGGATTCGGTGCCCTCGACCTCGATCATACCCAATTTCGAGGATCTGTACCTATCATCCGACCCTTGTGACCCTCTGCCTGACCCCAACGTCGGCCCCGATGATCCGGTATACATACTGCATTCCTCAGGTACTGCTCTTTCAAAACGCCACTATCGACCAGTACTGACACCCCGGCGATCGTCAGGATCAACGGCGTTCCCCAAGGTCATCACCTGCACGCATTTCTTCATGATCAAGGTTGCCGGCATCCCGGGTGAGAGCTCTGTCCGCGGGGAACAAGAGTGTGCTGGCCCGGCTGACTATCGATGTCTTGTTTTCAGCGTGGGGAGAGATCGACTTTGCTGGGCTCACGCTCGGTTGTCACTCCGTGGCCATGTTTCATGGTATGGGCTTGACGATCTTGCTCTGGGCGGTGAGCAGCGCCGGTTGCTGCCTCACGCGCCGAGCGATGCTGACGGACAGTCGCTGCAGCCGGCTTGCGGTTTCGTGATCAGCACCTTTCCGCCCCGATCTCCGGCGATCCTTCCCACTCCGGATCACGTCATTCAAGGCGCCATGCATACGAAGTCCGACATCGTGCTCTCGGTGCCGTCGTTTATAGAGGTTCGACCACGGTTGCCTGTCTTGACGACGCTTAATGATACAGCGTTCCAGGCTTGGCTCAAATCACCCTCGTATGTGGAGTATCTTGCGGGGATAAAAGGTGTCGTGAGTAGAGGCTACTGTCCATCCATGAGTATGCGCTTAGACTCTTTCGGCCAGCTTTACGGAGCAGGTCCCCTCAACAAGGCAGTCGGGGATGCCTTGACCGAGAAAGGCGTGGCTATTTACACGCTCTATGGAAGGTGCGCTCGCCGGTACATATTAGGAGGGCTCGCTGACGAGAGAAGCACGGAGACGACGGTGGTGAACGTCATCCTTCCCAGTAAGTCGCGAGCACGCCGTGATCTTGAGACGGTCTGACCAGGAAGCTCAGGAGATCGGCCCGGTTTGGACTGGCAGTACTTCCGGTTCAGCAAGCACGTCAAGCCGCACCTCGTCGAGAACGGCTTTGGACAGGTGGAGATGGTGCTAGTCGTATGTGGACATCGCTCGGTGCCATAATGTTTTCTAACTCGAGAGTTCCAGGGTAACCCCTTGTCCGTTCCCGTGAAAACAAACACGAAGGTCGATGGCGTAGACGCGTACGATACAGGGGACCTGCTCGAAAGACACCCCACGAAACCGGATCTGTGGAAGGTATTCGGCCGCGCGGACGATCAGATCATGCACAGCACCGGGGAAAAGGTCGATTCCATCCCCCATTCAGTCCGCGTTCGATACACTCACCCTATCACTTTCTAGACTAATCCGGGACCGCTTGGTCGGCACCTATTTTCTGGTGTCGCGGGCCCTGTGCTCATTTCCCGCTTCGAAATATAGAGACGATACTGAATCAAGATCCCTACGTCGCCGGGGCCGTCATGTTTGGCCGGGAACGTTTCCACGCTGGCGTCATAGTCGAGCCGATACCTCAGGAGAAATTCGACCCTAGCGATGAGGCAAAGCTCGCCGATTTCCGAAACAAAATCTGGTAATGGGTGACCCATGCTGTCAAGCCCGAGCTCACGCAGCTAATCGTGTATTTCTTCGCAGGCCGAGCGTGGAGCGCATGAATCGGTTCGCCCCTCAACACTCGCGCATCTTCAAAGAGGCGAGGACTCGTCCAGATTTCCTGCGTGAGCTTGCGCTGATCAGCGCCATAGATGATCCTAGTGGCCTCGCCGAAGAAGCCTTTCATCTATTCCGCCAAGGCGACGGCCCGGCGCCAAGGGGTTCTCGCAGAGTACGAGGACGAGATCGACTTGGCCTACGCTGCCCTCGAAGAATCCACGCAACTCGAAATCCAGGCCCCCGCCAGCTGGTCCGATGACGCGGCGGAGCTTTTCTTACGGTCCCTCGTCAAGAACATGCTCAAGCGGGAAATATCTGACGAAGACGACCTCTTCGAGCACGGCTGCGACAGGTATGTCGGCCTTGATGATCATACCGCCGCGTACATTAGTCCTGATCGAATATGGACTAGCCTTCAAGCGACGTGGATCAGGAACACCCTGCTCCGCGCCTTGCGTCAAACCACGAGTCTTGACACGCGATCTGTATCATCCAGCCTGGTTTACCAGCATCCTTCGATCCGTGCTCTCACTTCGTTCGTGGTGACTTTCGCTCGCGGTGCACCGTCGGCGATATCCGATGCTCGCATCGTCCTCGACGCGATGACTCGTTTGGTCGATACGCATTCTCGCGATCTTCCTGAAAGCGTTCCGGCACGTTTATGCGCGAGTGGAAGCGATGTCGTCGTAGTGACGGGTACGACGGGGAACCTCGGTGCCGAGATTTTGCTGACCCTCTTGGACGACCCATCCGTGGCACGGGTCTTTGCATTCAATCGCAACGGGACTGGCCATAAGTCGCTCCTCGAGAGGCAGGAATCCGTGATCCAGACGCATGGTATAGATCCTGGCCTTGCGCGATCGCCTAAACTCACGCTCTTGACCGTGGACTGGAACCGCGCGGACTTCGGGCTGGATTCGGAGACCCTGACGGAGGTGGGCGTTAGCCGTCACGCTTCGGTAAACGTGGCTGACATTGCCCGCGTCGCAGATCCGCAGCTCCGTGACCCACGTCATTCAAAACGGTGTGCCAGGAGCGGTGCCGTTCCTGTGTCATTCGCTGACCAAGGTCATTCCACAGCATGGAACGTGCACTTCGGGGCGGCGTTGCCATCCTTTGAGGCGAATGTCCGTGGCCTGCGCAACCTCATAGATTTATCGCTCTCGTCCGGTGCACGATTATGCTTTGTCAGCTCCATCGGGGTGGTCAGTGGTACGCGTATGACACACCAAATCGATCATTGCGCTAATCTAAGTGTCCAGGGGAGGGAGTTACAGAACCAATCCAAGAGACGTACGTCGGCGCGTCGGTGGCCTTGAGTAACGGTTACACGCAATCCAAATGGGTTGGAGAGCGCCTTCTCCAGGTCGCCTCGGAGAAAAGCGGCCTGCATGCGGTGACCATCCGCGTTGGACAGCTGTCAGGGGCGAAGAACGGCGCTTGGAAGACGTACGTCATTCATTATTTCTCATCTGCTAGATTTCTCACCCAATCCTTAGTACGGAATGGCTCCCTGCGCTCGTGAAGTCCAGTCAACAACTGGGCTTCATGCCATCCATGCAACAGGTAAGGTTCCCTTCCATGCCGCATTACATTGCTTTGACGTGTCTGCCGTTTCATCATAGAATCTCGCTTGGCTACCTGTCGATATCGCTGCCCGTTGCATAGCGGCCATGCGCAAGGCATCTCCAGGTGTTCTCCATCTCGCACATCCCCATCCGATTCCCGCTTCGTCCGTGTTCCGGGCCTTCGCGGACTCGCTTCGTCTCGACATGGTGCCATACGATGAATGGCTCGGTAAACTACAAGGCGCTACGGATCCTTCCACCACTCCTGCCCTGATGCTGTTGGACTTTTTCAAAGGGGGATGGAAGGAACCAAGGCTCTCGATGGAGCGTGCTTGCGAAGAATGCGATTTTCTATCGGACGCAACGCGAATCCGTGATCTGGGCCCGGAGGAAGCAATGAAGTGGATCGCCTTCTGGAAGCGCGTTGGATTCCTTTCCTCTTAGGCGACGTCGGCGCGAACGGTACTTAGTGACTTGTATGATAAGCGGGTTTCAATATCTCTCCTGGTATCCGAGTCTGTGTACTCGAAATACAATGTAGCGTACGTACCCCGCGTACCGCAATTGACCGACACTGCTGATACTTGCTCGCTCGACCCCGAACGCTATGCAACAATCGAGGCACGCAAAATGCACACACAAATTCTGATAATGTATATCGGAAACGGACAATTCGACGTCGGCCTCTGATTGCCTTTCTCGCAGCCTGAGTCTCACATTCTTGCAACCCGCACTGCAGCTGGCAATCGAACCCTCGTCGGAACAAGGTAGTCTCGTCTGTATTCAGGCGACCAGCGTACACTCCACGGATCGAGACGGACGATAACCGACAGGCAACTTGTCGACCCGGTTCACGAATTGGTGCAGGGGGCGAACGACGCCTGATGAACCTGCAAGGTGCGAAGGCTCGGACAGGCCAAGATGCCTCGCCGCCTCTCCTTGTCGTCGGAATATCCGAGATGTAGGTGCCGGATGTTTGGCAGGAAAATTGGGGAGAAGGGGAGGGGCAGGTCAGCCTTGACCGTCATACTGGTTGATGTAAGGAAGCAGATGGGGCGAATGGAAAGAAGAGGCGTACGAATTCTAACATGTCTTCGAGATCGTAGACGTGGGCCAGGTTGATATCCGTAAACAGCCGGTGTTGGATGAGAGAAGGCCATGCCTGACATGTCAGCGAACAGGCGCGCAAGCCGCCTCCACCTTCGACGAGTTGGAAAATAGCTGAATACGTTGCTCGGAACCCGAGTCAACACCGAAGCCATCACGAGCAATAGTATTGATAATAAATAGGCCGAGGCACAATACCAAGGATCGACATCGGAGACTGATTAATTAGGACTACTGTACGAGAATCAATAACCTGAGAGCATCGTAAGATTCCAACTTTCAATCAGATCTTTCCCGATCATACTCAGTTCTTGATGAACGCGGTCATGCCTTGCAGGTTGAGACGGTTGACCGTGAGCCCGGCCTTCTTTGACGGACCGGCAATATCCAGGGTCTGGATGCCTTTCGCTTGACCGGGGGCGTTGAGAGAAAGGACGTCAATCTGGGTCGCGTTGGCGCCAAGGACGTAGAGGAAGCTAGAGAGTGGTAAGCGATGTTGCTATCTTTCATCCGGTAGCTATCACGATGAAAGACATACTCTTTACCGTTCACGGTGGCGACGGTGTTGTCGATGGGCCCGGAGTTCGCAGTCTGCGCGTATTGCTGATGAAACAGTTAGCCCATTCCCCCGATTCCCCCGCCCCGCCGAGTACATATAACATACCTTGACGATGGTGCCGTTCAGGTTGGAGTCAACGTTAACCTCCGTCACCATTGCGGTCCCGATGTCGATGAGATAGAAGCTCCCTGTCTTGTTGCTGAAACTGCTCCAGCACGTCGCGCTCTGTCCGGAAATTGGGTTCGCGCTGCTCTGGCCGGTGGCATTGACCGTGCTCTGCGAGCTACCGCCGGCCTGGACGTTGGACATGTCGAACACGTCGAAGCCGAGGCCGGGGTCGGTCACGAGCAGCGCGTTCTTGCCGGGTATAGGGGTCATCGAAAACGGAAGCAGGCCGCCGGCTGCGGGCGCGACCTTGGTGAAATTGGGCGAGAGTGAGTTGTCGTCATTGACAGACCAGACGGCGATGAAACCGGGCTGGGGCGGAACGCCTTTGACGGAGGCCATGAGGGACTTCTCGTCCGAGCTGAAGAGGAGGTGTGAGGTGGTCCCCGCAGGACCGGTGGCTGGTGTGGTCTGGTTCAAACCAAGGGAGCGGAGAGTGCCCGGGATCGCCTCGAGCCCGTCTTTGGGATCGACCTTGTAGCAGCTGGTTGAAAAGTGTCATCGCCATGTGTGGCAAAGAAAAAACTTGCACTCACTTTACTCCGTTCACTTGACCTCCGTTGAGGACTGGAGATGGATTAGCACCACTTTCGTCCGGGATACTCGGTTGAACGAACCGCAGACTTTGTTTCCCGCCTCATTGAAAGCAATTGACATGGGGAATTCCCCTTCGGTAGATACGGGCCCGCCTGAAGGCGCCCAACATGAATTCGAGAAGCCCAAAGCAGCCCTATGGTCGCGTACCAATCATGTCAATTACCGACGGGTTCTTTGCATTGATGGCAAACACCGCGATAGTGTTGGATCCAGGCTAGCAAAGAGAAATCAAGAGTTTATTGTATTGATTTACGGACGAGTGAGGTACGTACGTTGACGGTTGCCAAGACTTTGCCGTTTTGAGACGCCTTGATGGAGGCTTGAGAGAAAAGACCATCTGGGCCTTCCGCAGCGGGGCTGTCATTGCCATGCTGCCCACGACCGTCTGCGCTTACGGCCCTGGCAAGTGTCTACACGTCTCCGTGACTCGCGATCATATGTTGAAGTTAACTTCTCGTACCAGGGTACCGTCGCTCTTGATGTCCGCAGACACGACAAAGTTGCCACTAGGTTCATTCGTAATGACTATAACGGAATTGGTCAGTCGAAGCATTCGGAGGCGGTAGGATGTCTTGTCTTGCTCACAGTACACGGCACCGGCAGACTTTCCTTTGAGGCCCAGCTTGTTGTTCATGACCATCGTGTTCTTGCTGGAAGCAGGAACCGCAGAGCCGCAGGCGGCAGAAACAAGCAAAGTGAGAGAAGCGAACGACTTGAAAAACATGATTTTCGTAGTAGAAGCAGAAAAGAAGGAAGGGTAATGAACAACGCACATCCAAGCTGAGCATGATTTATATGCGAGCGATGCTCACAGAGAGGATCAATGCATGACCCGATCTGAAATATTTGACTCCAGGTGAAGCCATCCCGGAGATGGCGTCTGTAACTGCATGCACGCGGACGAATGACATCGTCTGTAGGCTGTGTTCGGAGCAGTAGCGAGGTACCCCCGTGCAGAAGCACGCATCGACTTGTTGTTTTCACCTGTCTCCGAGCCTCCGCCCTCCTAATTTGATGCATGAAGTACGAATGGGGCATATTTCTGAGTGCGGCCTGAGAAAAATGTGTAACGACCGGGCGCGTAGCATAGCATTGTCAGCAATTACCCACCGTACCGAATATGGTATCGAACCTGGGCCATCACGACTCGGGAAGCTGAAAGTGGAAATAGATACATACAGGGCCGTAAGTGATAGCGCCAGATTACAGTCGAGCCATCAAGCCACCTCTAATGAGTTTCTAGGTGGGGCCTGAGAGACCGTGAAGGGAGTTAGAGCGATAGACATGTGCAAAGGTTGCACTGCTGTCGGTGAAGGCGCTTGCTTGATAGGCGCGATTACTCCTTGGGTCAGTGCGTCGCTAATCAAATTTACGAGCATCTGAGAGAGATGGCTATGCAGTAAAGAAGCAATAAACGAACCGCAAAGAAACGAAGTCCGTGGTCGATGCTACAAGGCCATCGCCGGAAGAATGTGCATTTTGCATGTCTGCACGCTAGAAACGAAAAACCACCGATATGCGCTGGTGGGGCACGCCGCACAACGCGCTTGAGGGAAGTTTTCGGAGAAAACCTTTCATGATCGAGAGAGCCACGAGGTACGGAGACACATTGCCACGAGAGATAGAAGAGGAAGCGAAGACTGATGGAAGGCAGAGTTGTCGCCTGAGGGGCGCGTATTCTCCCTGCGATGACCCTCATATCAGGCTGAGAACCATATCTTGATGTTCAGCTAACGCGATTACATTAGCACCCGTACGAAATCCAATATGAAGTTCAGAATTGACTTACTCCCCTCCTTTATGTATCTGCTCCCTCGTTCTACATAACCGAGGCGCTTATAGAACGCGGTGGCATCGACTCCTCCCTTCGAAGGGTCACTAGCCTAACAAGTGGCAAGTCAACACGAGTGAACACGACAGGTGAGCGGAATGAGAAGCATGGCTGATGTCCAGTCCTGAACGTTTCGCAACTTACTTGGCTTTGACACCAAACCTCTGTCCCGCCGATGGACCGAACATACTCATGCACGGTTTCGATTAACGGTCTACCCCAGCCACGCCCCCGGTAAGGTTTGAGGATCGCGACCCGACCAATCTGCGCTACGTTTTGATATACCTGTAGCACATTAACACGACAACGCACCTGGCCGCTCGTATTGATGACTCGGACCGTGCCGACGGGTTCACCGGTGTCAGGAAGCGTCATGAGGAAGTGAGTGCTCCTGCAGTCGTCGCTGATTCATCACTCAGGATCGCCTTTCAAATCCCTCCCAGTTGCTTTGCCGAACTCACTCATTGGTCTCTATACTTATGTCGTAACCCTGGTCGTTCGAGCTGTTCAGTGAGCTTCCCGCCGTGTTTAAAGATTGGCCATAGTGCCGCACATACCTGTTCGTCAATGAATACTGTTGGATATCCAAGTCATTCAATTGACGTGACAGTCAGTAGAATGAACGTGCACACCTGCTTTTCTGATATCCATACATCTTTTGAGGTCATCGGGTGTCTCTGCAGGTTTCACCCGGTACGTAAGAGGTGCGTGTTTGGTTTCCTTCATCTCGTTCTCGGAGCCCTCGTCTCTTCGGGGACTCTCCGCGGTGAAAAAAGAAGCGGATATACGTGCAGCGAGTTTTCCAGCGAGCTCCCTGAGTCACGTCTGCGAAGGGGTTAAGTGACTCGCGTTGTCCGGACCAATTACGTAATGCTGATTCAGGTGAATGTCGAAGGTAAATAGTGTCGAGTGTTATTCGTTGCCATTGAGGTAAGCTATCATATTTTTCCGTGTGCATGTGCGAGCAGCTTCCTTTTCCGCCCCGTGCCATCTTCCGCGCCGGACGATGGACTGTCCCCGTATATGTCACCAATGCAATTCGTTCAATCGGAACCTTGGTCTGCGGGCGTATCCGTGATATTTAGACTGCGACAGGAGAACACCCCGGAAAGCAGTCCTGGGGAGAAGGTCGTGCACGTCGGGGATCATCGAGACTCTGTTATTCAGGGGGTTATTCGGTATCTCAAAAGCCGCGGCCTCGTTCAAGGAAGGAAACACCGTGGTCGACGAGAGCGCGCTATCGATCCCATCCCAAAGTATGTCCCAGCGGGATGAATGATGGTGGCGCAAATAGTGCAACCGATGCACTGGGAAGCCTATGCCGATGCGCTCGACGATGCACCCGCGAAGACGGGAGAAGGTGAAGTCGTTTTCGAGGCAGGAAGCTATGGGCACAAGTTTCTGCAACACTGGCGAGTTGAATTCAGACAGTAGATCGGAGAGGATGTCTAAACACGCAGATCAGTAAGAATGTCCTTGCATGCAGGGGTCGATGCTGACCCAAATACTTCTTGCGGAGGCCAAGGTCTAACGTTCTCAACACCGGTTCACACTCGGTGAAGATCTTCTTCAGGTTTTCGACATCTGAGACAAGTTGAACCTCAATAGCCAACTTTCTCAGCTGATCAAAGATGAAACAGTCGTAAAATCTAGCATCCATGTGGACTTAGGGTTTCTTGTTCAGATCCAGCGATCGCACAGGGACAGGGGCTATTGCTGACGGTTCTTCCTCCGGCAAAGAATGATCGACGCAGCAGTGATCCGGGAGGAAGGTGGTCAAGTTGGGCGTGTGGCAAAGGAGTTCAGCCAACGCGCTGTACGAAGAGAATCGACAATTATATATGTGCAGCGCTTGAATGTTGGGAGAGATTGTCGAAGTGCAGAGTAAGTGTAGATGGAGATCCGGTAGAGCTGTGAGACTAAGCCTGGTCACATGCGTGCATGCCGCAAACGCCTTCGTGAAGGGGGTGATTTCTCTGTCAACGACAAATGGCCACGTCTTGTCTTCTAGAAATAACGGTCGTACGCCCGATGCAATGATTTTCGAGTCAAAGAGCAGGTCGGCGACACTGCCGGTGCGTTCAGATTGTCCGACGTCAATGTAGACGGTGTTGAAGAGGCAGCATTGACTGCGGCGTCGAAGTGACCTGCAAACGAGGGAGGCGGCTTTCAAGGACTCGAGATTTGTTCTATTATCTTCACCAGGAGTTCTGGCGGAAGACGACACGTAAATGATGGGACCGCTGTATATGTGGCCATGACTGTTGTCGAAAACCGGACAACGTATTGGCTTTGCGCAACGTGGTTACTTGTTTGCGCATATTTGAAGTTAGGGGCTCTTTGGCTCTCCCTTCATCCCTACTCCTATAGCATTACTAGTTACAATTCTCTAGCGCTCACGCTGACGGTCAACACGTAATTGAGCCATGGAAGGGAGAACTCCCATCGCGCTCCGCTCAGGACCATCGTCCGCGCCGTACGAGGCCATGGCCGCCTCACAGCAGGCCCACATTGACGACCTCGTGCAGAAGAACCGCACACTCGAGGCGCTCTCTAAGAAACAACAAGCTGCCCTTAGGCGCGAAGAGGAGCGCAGTACCATCGCAATGCAGGAAATTACCGCGCAATGGCATGCAGAGCGCGCAGAGTGGCGCGCGGGATGCGACACCGTGCAGGCGTTCCACCGTATCGCGCACCTGCGGACGGCGATAGAACTCGGACGCGACCGGACAGGCGCGCTGAAGGCAGAGGATGAGATTCGGGCGTGCAAGGTCGCGTTGGCGCGGAGGGACGTGAGCATTGTGCGGTTTCAAAGCCGGGAGCGGGAGCTAGAGACTCGGATTGAGGAACTGGAGGACCAGCTCGCGGAGGCAGAGGAGGAGGTGGAGCGCCTGAGGAATGAGGGTGTAGGGGAGCTTGGGGAGCTGCAGACACAGCTAGAGGAGGTCACCGCCGATTTGGACGCGTCAGTGACTGAGTTGGCGCAGACGAAGCAGGCACTGGAGGAGCTCGAGGTACGCGCTCACTATGTTTCTGTGGTCCTTATTTTCATTGGATATCTTATTGTGGATTGCACAGGACAAATACACGTCCCTACGAGAGACGTACCACGCGCTGAAGTCCACATCCGAGTCCTCCACCTCCAAAGTTGAGCGTATCCAACTTCAGCTGGCCGGCGCGCAGACCACTATCTCCGACCTTACCAAAGTCAATCAAGAACTCACCACGCGTAACACCGAGCTCAAACGTCAGGTCAAGGAATGGGAAACAATAGGTCAGCAGTGGCTAGCCGACTGGTCCGTCTCCGGTGGCTTAATTCTTACCCTAATCGACCCGGTTGTCTCATGAATAGGAGGAAAAGACGAGGCTGAGGTCGATAAAGAGCGGAAACGGCGTCTCGAGTTTGAGATGCAGGTAAAGGAACTCGAGGAGAAACTGGCCGAATTGGAAAGCAGCGATAGGCAGGGTGGCAAAACGGAGGAGAAGCTGAGGAAGAAGGTTGAGAGGTACAAAGTCGCCTTCGAGGAACAAATGGTGAGAATTCGACGTTTCGTCTTATCCATATTCTGTGTCATGCTTATAGGATATCGCAGGCGAACACGGAAGCGGCCAACGCCGAAGTTGCGCGTACGCGCGATGAAGCTGAACGACTCGCAGATGAGCTTGACGCAGCTCACAGGCTCATCGACGACTTAAAGGCGCGAGCTGATCCTGCAGAAAAGCTCGGCAAAGGGAAAGTGAGCATGCGCAAATGCGTCCAATGTGTTTGTCGTCGAAAACATACTTTCACAGCAGCGGGAACGAGCGCGCTCACCACCCGTCGACGAGCTTCTGGAGCAAGAAGAAGTGGAAGAGCCGCCGGAGAAGCCCAAAGGTCGACCCAAACCACGTCCAATCAAGAAGACGCCAGTTGCATCCTCGCCCACCTCCAAGCCGTCTTCCTCGTCAGACAAACTAACCTCCAAACGGGGCACCGCCGCTGCGAAGTCGAAAGCGTCCTCGGCCAAGGCCTTGGCAACGCTCGAAGAAGAGGCTGACGACGAGATCATGGTCGCGGACGACCCAGCGCCTGCAGAGAAGAGCGCGGTCGCGAAGGGCAAGGGCAAGGGCAAGGCCGCCCCCGCTCACGAAGAGGAGGAAGAGAGCCTGGGAAGTGAAGTCGAGCTCGTCGACGAGCCCGCCAAGACTAAGACGAAAGCCAATGGCAAGGCGAAAGACCCGAAGGGCAAAGGCAAGGGCAAGTTAATCGACCTGGACGATGATGACGCGGAAGAGTTCGAACCGCCAAAGAGGAATCGCTCACCAGCAAAACCTAAGCCCAAAGCCAAGTCCAAAAACGACTCCACCATCGATGTGGACGACTCCGCCGACGAGCCCGAGCCGCCGACGAGGCGGCGCGGCCGCCCCCCGAAGAACAAGCCGGCGGAAGACCACGAACATCTGGATACCGCCAAACGCACCACCGCAGCGAGGTCTGCAAAGCGCGCGCGAGAGGATAACCGAGGCTCGAAGGACGTGGACGGCGTTGAACCAGAGCCCGAGGCGGAGGACACCTCGTCTGCTCAGGTGAAGAAGAAAAAGCGGAAGATCAACCTTTTCCCCCAGGGCCAAACAGCGATACCCTGGAACGACTTCCTACAGGTGCGTCTCGCTGCACTTTCATGCCTGTACAACGGGCTTACGTGTTCGCGTGGATCCAGGATGGTGGGACTGGCGGCCTCGACATCCCGACCACACTATCCCCTGTCAAGGACACGTCGGTCATACCTCCCCGTTCCGTCTTCAGTAGAACGGGCTCAAACCTTGGTCGACGGTGAATTGTGTTCGCATTTACTACTTCCCCATCTCATACACATGCAAATTCTCATGTCGGGATGTATGCCGTGCTCGATATTATAATTATTGCGTCATTATGCCGAAAAGTGCAGTTTTTTGTGTGGATCGTATGCAAGTCGTATCCGTGTATCCAACGCTGTCCTCACGAACTCCGGAAGGGCACCGACATCCCGAAGCCCTGCCCTGCCCCCATCTCCTTCGCAAGGTTCAGTAAGACACCTTGTTCGATCGTCGTCTCCCAAAGCTCGACCCGCGCCCGTTTGAGCTCTTCCGCCAGCTGCGCCCGACGCTCCTTCGCGCGGGCGATCGCGTCTTTCGCCTTTTGCGGGTCGTGCGCGGGTCGGCCGGGGCCGGCGGCCTGACGCTTGGCGACAGGCGCAGCGGCGGGCTGTGCGGACGTTGCGTGTACCGTGGAAGTCGAGGGTACCGTGAAGGTGGGCGCGGTAAAGCTGGACGCGGCGAACGCAGGCGCTACCCCAGCGACGACGGCGGGCTTGGTAACCGGACCGGGCACTGCAGGTCCAGTGGATTCGTCCCGCGCAGGAAGGGAGGCCATGGAAGCGAGCTGCATGAGGATCGCGGCGGCAGCTATCGGATCGTCCGCTGCGAGGTCGATGAAGCCCTGATGAGCGACGATTCGCCGGCGCAGCTCCACGACGTGCGTACCTTGGTTGCTCCCCATCGGGGCCTGATGGTGGCCTTGTTGTGCATTGAGACCTTGGTAGTTGACATCGGTCGTGGAAGTGGAGGGCGTGAACACGCACGGGGTAGAGTTCGCGCCCTCGCCGGCGGCGGATAGTGGTGTGGGCGGCCCGCCCGGCGAGGCAACGCTGCTTCCCGACGTCTCCGATACTGCAAGGAGGGCGCAGAGATCCAGGTCCATTGCGGTGTCCATGTTGAAGCCCGCATACTCTGAGGCGGGAGCGGTAGGGGAGAAGTCGAAGGTGGCGTCCACGTCCGATGGGGCAGTGGCGACGTTGGGCTGCAGGCTCGTCTGATGATTTTCCGCGCCCGCACCCGAGATGGCTAGAAGGGTGGGATCGATCGCGGCAGCCATGGCTTCCATGTCCGACGCAGAGGGCGATGCCTCGGTACCGGAGGCAGCAGCGGCGGCCAGGACATCTGCAACCATATCATCGGTGCTTTCTGAGGATAGCTGTGTCGAGGATCCGAGCGAGAAATCGAGTTCTTGGATACCCAGCTGGGCCAACGATAGCTCGCCGATGCCGGCGGAGTGACCATCCAGCAGGGCCATCCAGTCGACCGTGGTGTCGTCGTTGATAGTGTTCGCATCGAATGTCCAGCCGCTCCCCGTGTCGTCTGCGCAGGAAGGCAGAATCTCATCGACATCCATTTGCATAGGCGGATCGACGAAGGCGATCGAAGAAGACGATGAGATGGGTTGTTCAGCAGAATGGCCTTTGGAAGTCGGTGGAACCTGCGCCGTCGCATCCACGGATATCGGTGCGGAGATGGACGACTCGCGGCTAGGAGAGGGGTGCGCCGTCCCGCCGCTTGTCGACCGCGCAGCGGCGGCCTTGATCGCCGCATCCTGAATCATGGCTGCTAGCTTGAGCGTGATCTCCCACCCCCGCTTCTGCTCTTCGATTTGCGTGGTCGGCTTGGAACGGGTGCGGTAGTGCGAGGTGGAAGGCAGCTTCGGAGGAGAAGCAGGTAGCGCTGTGTCGCGGTAGTAGGGCGAGGGAGATGGACGAGGTTGTGATTGCAATGCGGGTTGGGGATCGGTTTGGACGGATTGGGGAGACAAGGTGGACGGAGGGGGGGCGGACGTGGTTGGTGGTGCAGGAACAAATGCGGGCGCAGGTGCAGGAGTAGAAGCGGGAGCAGAAGCCGCTGAAGCTCCACCGGCAGAGGCGATGAAGTTCAATATGGATTGCAGGACCGGATAGAAGTTCTGGTTCCGGGCCAGATTCGCAATGATATCTTTATCGGGGGCTGTTCCCGGTATCGACCCTGGGACTGCCGATTTCGGATGTGAAGGGTCGGCGACGGCGACGGCGTCGTCGTCGTCACCATCGACGACGATCGGATCGTTTGGAGTGGACCCTCTCCTAGCCGGCGTTGTCGTTGTCGCGAAACCCGATCCCCTCCCGTTCTCCCGTTCCCTGCCTTTCCCCTTGTTGGTGCCGGTCGTCAACCTAGACGGCTTGAGCCCGCCCACGAGGCCCGCCACACCAAGGAGCGCGGCTTGGTTGCGCAGAAAGTTTGCCGGGGCACGTTCTCCAGGGGCTGGCAGTGGTATCGGCGGCGGTTGCGGGCGCGCAGGTGGCGCGGTGGCTGTCCTAGTTGGCGACACCTCGACTTTGCGGCGTTTGCGGCGCTCGAAGGAGTCGGAGGCGGGAATTGAGGCAAGGCCTGACGTCAAGGTGGTCGTCGTCTCGGGCGTTGTTACTGGGTACGGCGAAGACGTTCGAGACGATGGCGTCGGTGTCGGAGTCGACGATGAACGCGGATACGCCGGGATGGGCGACGCCGACCAGGACGTATGCGCACCTGCTTGCTGCTGCTGCTGCTGCTGCTGTTGCGAATGCGATCGAGGGTGCGTTGGATGCGCACCGCTCAGACGTGAGACTGGCGGGACGACTGTGTGTTCAGAACGTGCACGGGAGCCAGGAAGTGCAATGGTCCCCACATTTTCTGTCGTGGCGCCCCCCGTGGGCAGCGCGAGGTCGAGCGTCGCGCTCGGCGGCGACGGCGGCGGCGAGCCGAACAGCGACTCGGCGTCGTCCTCGCTCATGTAGCTGTAGCAGATATCAGAACGACGTATGGATACAAAGCGGCGACCCTCACTGTCTACGAGGGCATGCGGGTGAGGTCAATAGGTAAGAGTCAGTCGGGCGTTGAAAGTGAAGCAAGGTTTTCGCGATAGGCGCTCGTATGTGTGGGAATATTGTGGGCGCTTAGACTGCTCGTCCACGTCTTGACAACCGGCAAACACATCCTCGGTGCACGACCCAAGAGTCCGGGCTCGGTCCGGGCCGCGGACGACAATGGGCTTCTGATCGTTCGGCTTGCTCGCCTCGAGCAAAAGAAACCAGGATAATGCCAGCACTAGCTTCAGCGCGGATTTCTCTAAGGCAATAAACTCCTCAGATGTCAAGCCTGCATACCACCATCTATTCTCCTGGATGGAGGGAACCTTGTAAGGTCCCGGACAGCAATCCGCGTCTTCGTTCATTATGCCTGCCAAGGCACAGAATCGCCCGAGACCGCGGATGCGTTACTTCTCCCGAGCTATAACCACCGATACACCCTCCGAGTAACCATATTCGCCCGCGGACCTTCTATAGAAAAATTCTTCTTGTCGACCAACAAGATGCCGGCGTGGCTGTCTCGCATGCGGCTCGTCGTGTCATCAACACGAGCAATGGTGCCGGCCAAGATAAAAGGCTCAAGGGAACACGACCCTCGCCTCCATCCCCTTGTTCTCGTTCTCGTTCACAACCCGCGGCTTGTCCGTCTATTCCTTCTTTATCTCCTTCCCCTCATTGCGTGCTCGGTGTCGTTGAACGGCGAAGCCTTCACATTCACTTCCTGACCGGCCAGGTGTCAATCTACTACGCTTTCCGAACCTCTATCTCGACATGTTCTCCAAGTCGCTCCTCGTCTTTGTCTCCCTTGCCCTCCATGGCCTCGCCCGCGAGCGTTGGCTTGAACGCGATGGCCACGCCGTCCTCCTTCACCCCCGTCGCTTTGGCCAGGAACACCCCGCAATGATCGATAAGCTCTCTGCCGCCTGTCCCGGCGAGGTCTGCGGCGTCCTCGCAGGCCAAGCCATCACACCCCTCCTCGCCGCGCAAGGCGAGTGCACGCAGCAAGACATGGCAGACGCTATCATAGGTATGTCCCAGTCTGTTTGTCGCCCACAAGTTCTCACCCTTTGACAACTCAGACGCGGCCCAGCAGTTCGACGACGCGACGAAGGCGAACATGATCGCGCTCGCGGTCGAGTACCGCCAGGTGGAGAAGAACACACCTCCCGACTTCTCCGTGCAGCCCAACATCCTCCGAAACTCCGTCTTCTGCCAGAAGGCGCCCAAGCACGCCGAGCTGAACGGGCTCGTGCAGGCTCAGGACCCGGCGAACGACCCGAACTCCTTCTTCGACCCTGCCTCCCCGCAGGCGACGGTGAAGAAGGGGTCTCAGTCGAACACGTTCCCCTTCGGCACCGCCGGCTCCGCGAGCTCCAATACGACGTCCAGCGCGGTCGCGAGCGCATCCTCGTCGTCGGCCATCGCAGCCGCGACGTCAGCTGCGAACGTCGACATCGCCTCGTCCACCTCCAGCGCCGCGGCAGCATCGTCGACCGCTTCCTCCTCCTCCGCCATCGGTGACTTCGGCTCCTGCTCGGTCCCGCAGATCGAGTTCGCCACCGGTTTCGACAACCGGAAGGAGACATCCTTCCAACCCGTCGACAAGACCTCGTACAACCACGGCTCGGCGCAGAACATCGACATCATCACCCAGTTCATCTGCGATACGCTCACCAACACCTGCGGCGCTGACCAGACCGCGAAGGACACCTGCCAGCAGGCGCGCGCCGCTGCGGACACCGTCACCGCCAAGACCGGCGGCCAGGCGGACGCGTTCAACGCCGTGTTCGGGATCACCACCGACTTCGCCGCCGTCGCCGAAGTGGATAACCAAGGCAACGTCGTTGCGGGCACCGGGTCCAGCGCCGCGAGCTCTGCCGCCGCCGACACCACCACCACCACCACCACATCTGCAGCGGACGCGACGGCCACGGACTGCCCCGGCGACGTGACGGTGACGGTCACCGCCTCCGCCGCGGCAGATACCACCACCTCCGCCGCCGTCGACGACTCCGCCTCCGGGGACGATAGCGCAAGCTGCGCGGCCGAAGTCACCAGCACGATCACCTCGACCGTCACCGTCTCTGCGTCCGCTTCCGCCACCGTCTCTGCGTCCGCTTCCGCCGCCGTCGCCTCCTCCACCGCGTCCTCGTCCGCGATCGGCGACTTCGGCAAGTGCACCGTCCCGCAAATCGAGTTCGCGACCGGCTTCGACAACCGGAAAGAGACCTCGTTCCAGCCCGTCGACAAGACGTCCTACGACCACGGCAGCGCACAGAACATCGACATCATCACTCGTGAGTCTTTCATCACAGTGTGCTTGTTGTACGCCAAGCACTCATAGCCCCCCGACGGCCTACAGAGTTCATGTGCGACCAGCTCGTCAACTTTTGCGGCGCAGACCAAACCGCGAAGGACACCTGCGCCAAGGCCAAGGCCGCCGCGGACACCGTCACAGCGAAGACCGGCGGGCAAGCCGACGCCTTCAACGCCGTCTTCGGGATCACCACCGACTTCGCCGCCGTCGCCAGCGTCGACGACCAGGGCAACGTCATCGCCGGCACCGGCTCCTCCGCCGCTTCGAGCGCCTCCAGCTCCGCCTCTGCCTCGTCCATCACGTCGTCCGCCGCGGCGTCCTCGACCTCAGCCGCGTCCGCCGGAGGCAACCTGCAGACCTTCACCGGCGCGCTCGGCGGCGTCACGGCCCCCGCCGTGACCGCCAACGCGGACGGCTCGTTCCAGGTGGACGGCAACGCGTCGTTCAAGGACGAGCAGAACGCGCTCGTGCGCTCGTGCGACGTGCAGCACAACCAATGCGCCAACGCAGCGAACGCGTCCGGCAACAAGGGTGCGCTCACCGTCGCCGCGTGCGGCGATCAGCAGACGCAGTGCAATGCAGCCGCGACGACAGCGTGATCCTACTGCAGAAGGTATTTTCAGGGAGAAAAAGAAACGAATTGTCGTCTTGAGTTTGTAGATAGATTTCCCTACCAAGCATGTTGTACATTAGATTGCATACAAGCCGGTCGCCTGTTCGCAAGGCATTGCAAATCTCGAGTGTTGAACTTGGCGGGGTGACCAGTCTTCAGACTGGAGCGCGAGCTTGCGTGGGGACTCGATGCCCACCAGCTAATCACACGTGTTGAGGTCGTCAAGTAAACCTCAGTCGACGTGATCTAGCTCTCAAACTCGGCTGAGAAGAGGGCATGAAGATACGATTGCAGGTCTTTTCAACAGCAGCCAGCCGGAGTACAGCGTAGTATCATCTTCTAGTGGTGGGCGTGTTCGCCGTGGAGGGCCTCCGGGTCGCCCTTGTAGTCGAGTGCATAGACTGAACGGGGAGCATGAGTGCAAGTTCGCAGATGGCGGCAAGATACTGGACGAACCGGAGCCGCACTCGCCGCAACGACGAACTTTGTCGTGCTCGAGGTTCATCCAGATGACATCGTGCGAGTCGGCGGGGACACCGGTGCAGCCGATCAGGCGAGCGGGAGCCTGCACGCAAGAGGCAGCAAAGGCAGTCAGTACAACGCATTCATTCCCGGGTTCTGTGAGGAGAACCACTGACCAAGGACGGGACCTTGACCGGGTCCGCGAGCGTGCCGAGGCGGCTCGAGTCCAAGACCTCGTCCATGTCGAAGACGTCAACGCCCTCGAGCTCACCGAGCAGCTGCAGGCGCTCGAGACCGGTGGCTTGCTCCTCGTCGGTGGGCACCTCACCGGGCTTTCCACCGGGGCCGAAGAGGCTCGGCGGCTTGGGGCCGTGGTCGGACGCGCGGAGCGCGGTGGTGGAGAGCGCGCGCGCGGGCAGGCGGGCGGCGGGCCTGGCAGCGGAGCGCCTGGCAGCGGAGCGCGCGACGAGCGCAGCGGGGCGCGCAGCACGAAGGGCCGCGTTCAACATCGTTTCGGTCGGTGGTGTTCGATGAGGGGAGGAGGAGGGCGGGCGATAGTGTGACGGAATATTCGCTGTGACGCGTTGTGATGCGGATGTGACTCCCGCATGGACCCGACGGCGTGCGAACTTCGCCAATGCCTCCGTCTCGACTGGCTGGAGACTCAGTCTGGAGCGAGCACGATACCAACAGCATGTTTCTTGATCACTGTACGCGCTTCACTCGACGAGCCCACATGCGCACTGCTTGAGTTACGGTCATGTCTTCGCTCGACGCCGGCACCCTTACACATCATCCGACTTGTAGTCCGGCGACGGCGACCGTGTCGCCTGCGATCGGCACATCGCGCTTGCCAGTCCGACAGCGAGGCTGTTGTACCGCATTCCAGGCTGACGCAACTAGTTGAAACCTTCTGGCTTTGGCCTACGTATTCAGGGCTACTTCTCTCATACAAATCACTTTGATCTTAGCAATGTCTTCGCGTTTGTCGTGTCGTGAAGAAGCTCATGGAAGCGGGGCAGGTTCCGCCATTGGAAATGAGTTATGAGACATGACAGAGTTGAACGCAATGCACTTGATGCTCAAACCCGTCCGTCACCAACTCTTCGGCAGGTCCCAGCAAGGTAAGTAGCTCCAGCGCTATGAACGGACAAGCTCCGTGCCGATCGGATTACTCAACAAATGAAATGCAGCTGCATGCCGTGTTCGCCGCCATCTCTCATCACAGGTAGCATCCTGTGACCTGATTCGTGATCGCGGCTACGCATCGACCTCGTATAAATACGTGTGCGTCTCGGTCCTGAAGACGCGGTCTTCAGCACCGTACCCCTAATTATGTTCACTGTGCGCGCTCTCTCATTCTTGAGCGCAATGCTCGCGGTGCACGGCGCCACCATCGCTGAGCGGCAAAGCCAAGCATGCTCAACCGTGCACTCCGGATTGTTCAGCGGTTTCACTAACGGTACGTCTCCTGGAATTCTCGTGCTGTCACCGATGTCGCTGAGATGTATATCCTTAGATACGATTCACTTCGGACTGAATGAGCATCATGAGGTTGTCACTGCCGACCATGGTATCGTGACGTCCTTCGGCGTCGACTTCCAGGTACGCATCCCTAAGCGTTAGACTTGAACCCATTTCACACTGTTTCTGTCATCCAGGCCTGCCCCGCTCTCGGCGGCCAATTCCCCAACGCGGACATCTTCCTCGGCCGCATTGTCGTCCAACAAAGCTCCTTCGTAGGCCCCAACACCTGCCTCACCATCGAAAACTTCCCCAGCGCCGAGCCTTGGCTCATCAAAGCGCAGACGTGCGGGGACGCCACGACTCCACCCGCCAAGCAGGTGTGGAACATCGGTTCGGACTTCGGCGAGACGATCGGCTTCGCCGGTAGCGCGGACTGTTCAAGTCCCGGCGCGTTCTACGAATCCGATCCGGAGACGTCCGCACCTATCACCACCAGCGCGGGTCTGATCCAACTTGCCTGCGAGCCTACAAGCTCGTTCAACCTGGAGAGCTTGTCTCTTTCTTGAAAACTATGGCCGTCGTGTACGCATTCGTGGTCTCATCGTAGCCCTCCCACAGGATATAATCGCATCGGCATTAAGCGCGTCTGAACCAAGTAGTCGTTCGATACTTCATTCAGCCATACTCAGTAGCACTAAAGATGGGCCCAGCGCTCCAGCGCCCGTCTATAAGCTTTGCAAGGATCTGCCATCTACGTCAATTCGAGGTAACGAAGCGGAGTGCCGAACACCACTCAAAGTACTCTACACTGAAACGCGACGAACACAGGAATGTCAGTTTATATGACCGTGATCTTCATCGGAAGGCGGGGTGTGGATTCCTCCGGTGATCCTTTGACAGAGGGGGCCATCACGGTCCCGAACTTCCAGATGATCTCCGATTTGGATGGCTCAAACTTGAAGTTGTGCATGAGCATGTATAAGACGGCCTCTGTGCGCGTTTCCGTGTGAGAATGCAGCAACCCGGATCAAGTTATTATACTCACTCATCTCCAATTCCGAGAATTTGAACCCGCTGTGGTCCTAGGTGAGCAGGAGAGGGAGAGACCGTCGGTGCATGACACGAGTTACTCACATGCACGCACGACTTCCGCCAATGAATGTGAGCCTTCGTAATTTTTCGTGATAATCAGAATTTGGCATCGTCGGACACTGCTCTCGCCACTCACTGATTGGAATACACGCCGGGGATGCGCGCATCTGTGACGCTATGCGGAAGCGGCTTCAGCCAGCGGTGCGGCTTCCATTCCGCGGCGTCTGGTCCCCAGATGGCGCTGTTCCTGTTCGCCATGGTGATGCCCACGAATATACCCTGATTCTTGCGGATGGGTAAATCGTGGATAATCGTGCCGTCAATACCGATTGTAGGCGTGCGAAGGGGTATAACGACATCCTTGCACGCTCTGGTGGGGGAAATCAGGTTAATAATGTTTACTCCGCAAAGATTACTCACGTTCTTAGCACGAAAGGGACAGGAGCGTACCTGTCGCTTTGAATGAGGACCACTCAACGAGAAAATGATCACGGTGACTCACAAGCGAAGCGTCTCGCGAATGACACTGTCCAGGAGGGGAAGGGAGTTCAATTGATCGTAGCTTGGCGTTACGTCTCCGAGTTGTATATGCATCTCCTTGATCTCGTGCCGAAGCTCGTCTTGAACACTCTGGTTGTCCGAGAGCAAGTGAAGTATTCGAGCAAGGGCAGATGATCTTCAGAAAATGGCCGGTCAGCGCCGGGGCTCAGTGGTGCGGAAACTATCATACTGCCTTACGTGGTATCATATGCGGCGAATATGAGCAAGCTGCGGATATTAGGCCAGTTCTCATCGCGGTATAGGGGCCACAACGCACTTCATTTGCCCGAACATCTGGTCATCTGGCAAACGATCCTTCTCATCGCTTGCCAAGTTTGCGCGCACTGATAGCTTATCAGTACGTCGCAGGTAGTACGAACCAGAGGAACTGACAAAGTGTGGTCATAATGTCCTTCCCATTTGCGACCTGGTCGTACTCCTCGCCATCCCCGCGCAGTATCGTCTGCTTCCTTTGCTCGTAGATCATTCTACTTGTCTCGTCTATCATGTCGACAATATTCTTAACGTTCCGTAACGTGGGAAATGGCAGCACATCCACCAGCTTCCTTCCAAAGTCAGGTGAGATGACAGCTGTGATATAGGGAAGTAGGATGCTAAGTGGAGCGATGGGGAAAACGGCTGGGCTGATCATGTCCGTCATGACCTGTACATCACATAAAGCGAGAAAGGACGCACAGTAGATTCTTTGCCGAATTGCTGTAAGCATTGTTCGCCCCTTCTTTCAGCGTTTCGAATGAATAGCCCAGGCCGCCGATCCCTATATATTCTAGGGCTGCCTTGGAACACCATTCCAAAACATCGATCTCGTTATCCGAGCCACTGATGTGTCGAGTCAATGCATCACGCAGCTGCCAGCGAGTACGATCATCAGATGACTTGTCACTGTCCACGGCTTCAAGCAAGGCGAACCTGTTCTGCGATTGTGATGAAGACTGGGACCAGCGTGCGCAGATGCGCCGGGGAGAACAGAGGGTTGAGCATCTTTCGCTGCCTAGGCACCATCGTAAATATGTAGTTCAGTAAGGCCGAACATGGTATATTGAAACTACGAACCGTCTATGCTGCTCTCCTGATACCGGATGCTTTGAGTATCTATCGTTACACAAGCGCATATCTTACACTGACCAAGGCTTGCAACGAGACCATTCCCCCACAGTAGCCTCGAAATTCTTCAATGGTATCACGGTGTATAAGCAATCAAAAGTAATAACAATAGCAAGTGCAAAGTCTTACTCCAGATTGTTGGCACTTACCTCGAAGATCTCCTGATCCTTGACAAGAACGTGGTGCAAAGCCCGAGGATCCGTGAGATATAATTGTTCGTCCTACGGCGCGCTGTCAGCTTTGGATCACAGACTGTAGCAATGCTCGCGATCCGTACCCCGAAGAAACCATGCACTTTGACAGCCGAACCCATATCGGCGATCTCTTGATGGAACGGGAATGCATCAGCATTCCACAACTGCTTCAAGTTTCCTAACCCCCAATGTGGGCCGTCAGTGGTAGGACTCGTGTAGAGTACCGACTTGGACGGGAGCACGGGAGCACATACCAACAATAAACGATGGATTCGATGGTCCTGGCAGGTTCCTGAGAACGGACTTGATCACTGCGCGATTATAGAACTTCTGCAATCCCCATAGCGCCAAGACGAGTGCGCAGATCCCGATGATATCAAACATGATTTACGGAGGACCTTTAGACAGGAAACGGGAGTCAAACAAGCAGAGAGCTGCGCGTTAAGTAGCGTCGGTCATGAGATTTTATGACTGCATCGGTGTTGAGTGTGTGGAGCGATTTCGGGCCCGGCACCATTCATGTCGTTATTGATAGATCGTAAGCAGTTCTGTTCTGCTTCCTAGTCAGAGGAAGTCTCCCACCGGGCTCTTTGATACATACACCGCTCCCAGGGGTTTTGCTGACGCACAGGCCTTGCTAAGATCCATGGCCTGCTGGTACGTCATGTAGGTCACGGCATCCGTATGCCTACCACGCCCCTCGTTCGACCATCTCACAGACAGCAGGACATGTCAATCAATAGGACTGCGTCTTCATGCCAAGCTTCGCTTCTGGATTGGAACATCGGTGCGGCTCAGACTGGCATGCCATCTTACAACTATGGACCGCTACGGCATGAATTGCAGCCCTTCAACGAGGAATCATGCATCGCCCTGCTTCCAACGTCCTGTAAACGTGCGTGATATGAAGTAGCGTTCAAATAGACTAGCACATACACACCACCGATTCTTGTCATTGCTCTCGGTCTTGACATATATGTAGTGGGCAATCGCCGCTCAGTGAACAAGACACGATATTCAACACCTCCGAAGGTAAGGGGAAGTTTGAGCCTGGGGGGTTGAGCTCAGTGAATGATATCGCCGTTTCAGACCCATGCAAGAGGAATCGCTCTTGACCCTCTCAGATGACATTGAAACGCTGGCGCTGGGCGCGACTCTCGAGAGATGTAAGCCTTCCACGTGATCGCTCCGCGACGCGAAAGACCGTCGGCGCTCACATCCGGCGCTCTGAGTTCAGTTAGTCCACGGTAACGACTGTCTTCACTACCCATCGAAAGTCTGCCTTGGGGAGATTAGAGCCAGTCTGAGCCTCTGGACCGAGTCAAGCTTTTGCTTCCAATTGTTGTTCTATCATACTGCTCTCATTACAACAGCTTTTGGGCACATCTCGGATATCCGCTGCACGCCCAATAAACGCTACCCAGCGCTCAGTGATCGTTACCTGAAAGGTCTCGAATATTGGACAAGTTGAACGCTACTGGGCTCAGAATCCAATGTGGGTCATCAGTGGACCGTTCGATGATGTCGAAGGTGAAGGCGAGAGTGAGTTCATTAATCGAGCCTCGCTATGACCATGCTCACAGTCCTTCACATGTTCCATTAGAGCACAAGTTGCTTAAACCGGGGAGGGAATACACGCTCGGCCGGAAAGATCAGGACTTGATAGTTGCCAACAAGAAGGTGTCTTCGCGTCACTGCAGCTTCGCTGTTGGACCTATGAGCATACCAGACGTGGTAGGAGACATGACCACCTCTCGTACGTGCTCGTTTCTGACTGCCGCTAGATGAAGCCCGAGTTTGTGCCGAGTCTGATGATGACGAACGACCGGGCGAAGATCGTTACGGTCGATCGTGCTGATACTATCACCGGGAAAATCGAGGCAGTTGTGGTCAACGGGAACACCGATATTTCTCTTCAACACGGGGATGTGGTGAGAATTGTGCAAGGCATACGATTAACGTGAGCAGTCGCGGATTCTATGCGTCTGGTCTTCTTCTGATCTGGAGCGTTCTGTTGTTTGGCGTCAAAGCGTGAAGTGGCACGAACTAACATGTTACTCCGCATCTTATTCGCGTCCTCAAGAGCCCAAATTTCTGGAAAAATGCGCAAAAATTGGTCCGTGTCAATCTTCCCGCAGGGCGAATAGATACTCACCCTTGTGTACGCTGTGTAGGCGTACATCTAACCACATCTCCCATGCCTTCGACGACCCATTTCGTTACTGCCAAGCTATCCCCCTCCTTACTCACCGCAACCGCACTCCTCACATTAACGAAGTTTGTCAAACCCGAGTGGCTTGCAGAGGTCGTCGCGCTCGGAAAGATGGAGGAGGGACAGACTCGATGTAAGCATGCTTCTTCGTCTGCCCACATCAACATTAACATCAACTTATCATGGCGCTAGCCTCCTTGGAGAAGCAATTCACACTTCCGGACGAGAAACTTCCCAAATATCGACCTTCCCTCCCGTCGGTTGACTCTCTGCCGGTCTGCCTCCAAGACAGCGTTTCCGCGAACAAGATCAGGCAATGGTCTACCTGGGATCCTGACCACGATCGAAACTTCGATCGCTTTCAAGACTTCTTCTCGGTGAGTAACATTCCTTCGTTGAATGTCGATCACCCATGTTCGTTTCAGGATATCCGTTTCGTCATCGTCACGCATGAGCAAGAGGTCAAAGAAAATGTGAGGGATCTGATCCTCCGCGGAAAGGGCCATTACGAAGGCTTCGCACTGGGTGCGTCGTGATGCGCGCATTCTTGAGAACCTACTCAATGGCGCGCAGAATGGGGTCGGACGAGGTTTCATCGCGTATTGGTCAAGCACTCCTCCACGGAGAAGAAGTTAGTGCTCATCCGGCACGATGTGGACGAGGATGATCCCGGCCTCGTTGACCTCGCGGAAGAAGCCAAAAGGTAGGTGACGTTGAGCATCCGGTCTGTTCGACGGCGGTGCCTGACGCACTGTCTTGTCAGCTTCGACTTGCGCTTCCTCACGCTGGACCATGTATTCAGAGCCATCTTACTCGTTGATGCGAATCAGCTGCATTCTGACCTATCGGACGAAGGACAGGGTGCATCCAGTAAATGCAATTCACTGCGACTCAACTGATACGTTGTTCAACAGAGGCGGCGATGCCCACATCCTCTCCCATCCCTTCCATCATTCCTCCGACGCATCCGACCCAGCAGAAATCGCGATCCACGAGTCCGGTCGACGCACAGGCTCACGATGACGTCGCACAATCGCAACATGCCGAATCTTCGCATGCCCCTGCGGGTCCTGTTGCCCGACGGCCATTGAAACGCCGAGCTCCTTCGCGAGAGGCCTCTGAAGCCCCTCCCGCGGTCACTGCGACAGCCAGTTCAGCTACCGTACCAGACGCAGCCTGGGGCGGTTCTGACGCGGAAGTCGAGGTCAGACCTAAACGAGTGAGTCGCACACTCCGGAGCGTCGCGTCGCGTCGTTAAGATATTCGTTCCGGCAGACATTGGTTAGGCGAGCGAAAGCTGCCAAGCCCATGATCGTTGGCGTTGATGATCCTTCCCATATCATTGACGAAGATATGTCTCAGCCTACTGCCCGGAATACGGAGAAGGTCGAGGTAAGCTGTCACGAAGCCCGTTCGTCGGTGTCCTGTTTTAACAGAGTTGTATCTTCAGCCTCCAACGCCAGCTCGATCAGGACGTTTGAAGCGTCGGGTGGGGACCTCGGCTGCGGCTCTCCTTGTCAACTCGGACGACATCCCGACTGTCAGCATGGAACCGGAGGAGGAGCCGCCTCTGAAGCGGTTCAAAGCCCTTTTCGAAGAGAGCGCGCGACCGGACGCGGTCGACGAAGATCCGGACGCGATGTTTGCCAGTATCGCTCAGCAGACGCAGAGCTACACCCAGCCCGAGTCGAGGATGACAGACTATGGCACCCGATCTGGCGCGGTCTCTAGTCTCGCTGCAGTGCCGGAAGAAGAGGAGGAGAGCCAGATGACGGACAGATTCTCTGTGCCAAGGGCAGGCAAGAGGAAGGCGCCGGAACAGAATGGCGAAGACGTTGATATGGACGGGTGCGTTCGTCCGTTTGGCGTTTTTTTACACGGAATTGAGAGGCTCCCTAGCCCACCTGCCAAGAGACGGACCGTGGACCAGCCTCAACCGCCTGCCTTTCAACATGCAAGTGCAGTCGTCAATCCTACTTCCAAGCCGCCGTCGTCTCGAAAACCATTGTCTACTTTCTCGTCGAGGTCGGCAGCGGATGTCCCTGCAGCAGGGACCTCGAAACCATCCTCAAAGACCGCAGCAGCGACAAGTAAGCCCGACCAGGATCCCGCGTTCCTCAAAGCCCTGGCGACCAAGAAAAAGGGCAAGAAGAACGAAGACCAATTTGACCGCGAATTTAACAACTTGCGGATAGCTGTGCCCGATGCCGCAGAGGAAGAACGTGAGGAGGATTGGAACGTTCTCGCCGATTTCGGCGATGACTCGGGCATGCGGGGTAATTTCATGGTCGTCGTCGAGATGGAGCCCTTCCGGCCCCAAGCGTCATCCGCCACAAGGCGCGTCGGAACGAGACCAGAATGGGAAGGTCGACCAGACTTCAAGAAGTTCAAGAAGGTCAGTGTCTTTTCTTACCTTGCAACCTTTGTTTGGATGCTGAACACATGGACAGAAAACGAAAGCCGGCAGGCAGCAGCCTGTCCCCCTGTTCGTCGATGATGACTCCTATGATGGTGAGTTCTCGATATTGTCAAATGGCGTGATGTCGCTCAGGTCAGATCATATTTCGCAGCTGTCTGGGGTCGAAATACCCAATCGTCACAATCACAACGGTTAACCCAGCCGCGACGTGAACCAGCATCGCAGCGGCCGTTGCGTCAACCCGAACAATCATTCGACGAAGCACCAGCACTGACCCCGGTCGTCGAGTCCGAGGACGAGGGACACATACCGCCCAAACCCTCCTCGCGGGCGAAGAGCGCTGGCTCTGCTCCGCCGAGACGAACCGCGAACCGTCGGCCATCCCCAACGCCACAACCGCTCTTCCTCGATTCAGACGGAGAGGCTGATCCCACAACAGGCCGTCGTGGCGACGATGCCGTTGACGAGGAGCCGGCCCACCATGGTACCGGAGAGACACTGACCCTGCGATCGAGCGGTAAAGCTGCGACACAAACTCGAGCCTCGACGAGGCGATCCGCGGCGAAAAAGGCACCCACGGTGACCATCTTGGATGACGATTCCGACGACGGATCAACGTTCAAAGGGTTTGGAAAGCGCAAACGGAGATGAGCGCGTCTACTCGTATCTACAAAATCGTTCGTATGCGCGTAATCGCGCCGGCGTAAGTTGAATATCACATCTTTCGTCCGTTTCGCTTCGCTATGCGTGTCCGGGGTATGCCTGTATATTCATGGGAAGGTACGGGTCATCCCGGTTTCGCAAGACGTTTGCTAAGATGAAGAACCATGGCGGCGCATATGGTATCGGAATTCCATCGATATTGATAAAAAGGGCAATCAACGGCAAACAACACGGATTTATCTCGTGTGAAAGAAGGATGTTAGCGTACTGTAATAATCTCTTTGTTGCGGGTGGTATATTTCATCGCGCGGAGCGTGATCGGGCAAGCCTTCGCTCCGATCCATGGCAGAGAGCTCAGCGCCAGGTATCGTTCTGTGATGGTCCCATCAGCGCGGGTCTAGCGGCACAAACAGCGCACTAAGGTGTACCTCGTTATACGATCCGCTGGAAGGAGTGGTGAAGCTCCTGTTGGGATCGCTCTCCCATGTCACTGCACCGTTGTACTTCCGGATGTACTTGTACTGGAAGGTGGTCCTGCAGACAGCGGATTAGTCGAGATACGATACGTGAGTATCGAGGGTTGCAAACTCACGAAGCAGGGAGCGAGATGGAAACTAAGACGGATGCAGAAACCGCGGTCAGCACGACACCCGCTGTAGAACAAGGTCACGGTTTACGGCACCTTGCCAATTGGGATAGTTGGCGGCGCTGAGGGCGATAGCGCTGTTAGGATCCCAATTGCCCAGCGGCGAGATGGAGCCGACAATGAAGATGTTCTGGAAATCACAGCGTCAGCCACGATGCAACCGTTTTTTTCTCGGCAGGGGGGGCTCTTCATCTCGTACCTCGCCATATACGGTCGTAGCCGTCTCCTGGAAGTTGACCGGGACGGATCCCGAGCTCCCCGACCCGCCTCCGGATCCGCTGCCGCTGGACGAGCACGAGGTGGTGAGGCCGGCGGCGCCCCAGGACGCGAACGTCGTGCCGTTGCGGGCCTCGAACGCGGTGAGCGCGGCGGCGTAGGACCAGGTGAGGTCGGCGGCCGAGAGCTGAGAGCCCGAGCTCTTGTCGAACTGCTCCGAGAGCGCGCCGGAGGAAGGGGTGTACTTGGCGACGACGGCGACGAAGCCGTCGGCGAAGGTCTTGACGGCGGAGGTGAGGGTGGTGAAGGTCGTAGAGGTGCTCGGGTAGGTGCCGGTGGTGACGGAGGACGAGAATTGCTGGAAGAAGGCGAGCGAGGTCGAGGTGACGTTCAGCGAGCCTCGGGCGTTCCAGACGATGAGAGCGTCGTAGAGCTGCTCAGCGACGGCGAGGGTGGTCAGGTACCAGGGCTAAGATATGTCCACGGCCCCGATGAGCGCTTGTTCGTGTTGGGCATCAACGTCCAGAGTGCACTCACGTTGCCGTTGTAGTATGTGTCCTCGGGGTAACGGCCAGTAGCGACGGCGGCGTTTGAGGCGATTCCGGAGTTGATGCCGTAAATGCTGCGGAACGAGTCGACGTAGACCTTGAGGTTGGAAAGCGCCTTGTCAGAGCAGGGCTGGAATGTGACAGCGTCACAGCCGGCAGCAGGGTCGAAGGTGTGGATAGACGTGAGGACGGTGTTGGCATCTTTGCCGCTGCGGCCACCTATACAATATGCTTTGATCAGCTGGAGTCGCGTACAAGGCGGATATGGGTTCACCTCCGGTGTTAGCGGTGATGTAACCACCGGCGGGATTCCAGTATGACTGTCATATCGAGTTGAGCGCGCATTCGAGCATGCCGGAGGCATTCATGGTGACAAACCTGCAAGAAGCAAAGCAAGCTCGAGGCTGCCGACGTGTAGGTAGACGCCGACGAGGTCACGCCGAGCTTGGTCGCTAACGTGGCACCCTCGCGCAGCGACCTGTGCTGCACGGCCGTCGTGAAGAACGACGACGAACTGACTTCCTCCCAGAGATCGAACCTGTACCATCCATATATGAGCTTCGGAGGGAATGGGGGAGGCGGAAAGGCGTGTACGCTCACGTAGTCTGGTTCCAGTTGTTCGCGGCGTAGTCGAGGTCGAGCTTGATGACCGGCCAAAGCGTGTTCGAGACGAAGGTGGTGTTGCCCGTCGAGTATAGGTAGTTCGCATAGGTGATCAAAGCGGTAGCACGTAATGCAGGTCCGTCTGTGGACGGAAGATTCAACGCGGTGTTCTATGGTTCCAATATCGGACAAACCTCGCTGAGGACGACCCCAGGCGCCAGTGAAGCTATTTATAGACGTCAGTGACGTAGCAAGCTGTTGGAAGACACAGCGAAGACACTTACGCAGTTTCGTCGATGTTGAACTTGGGCTCTCCCAAACCGCCGGTGGAGACAGTGCCGGACGGGTTCGAGACCTGCTGAAGAATCTTCTCGGCCTATGCAAACGTGCTTGAGACACAGCTCTCCATTAGACCCAAACAGACACACATTGAAGAAGTTATCAATCGCGCCGCGGAGGGTGGTGTCAATGCCTGCATGAGACGCGTGTCAGCAAGTGGGAGAAAGCTCGGTGTCACAAGTGAACCCTCACCAGAAGTATACTGGTCGATCAGAGCCTTGAACACCAGCGACGAGTCACGCGTCCACGTGTACCTGCGTGAAAGAGTCATCAGCGAAAGCCGCAAACGCTCAGCCCTCCGCATACTCACAGGTAGTCAGGATTCGACGTCGAAGGGCTGCAACGCACAAACGGGCGTCAACGAAGGTATCCCAAACGAGGAGGCCCATCAGTACTGACGATGCGATCACGATGCCCGCTGAGTGAAGCGCTCGTCAGCTTTCGGAAGGTGGCTCGCAACAGGAAGCTCCGGACCTTTTGCTCCCTGCGACTTGGATCCGCTGGGGCCGATGTTGGCGAGCACGCCGGCTTTGGCGATGGGCGCCTCCGTGGTAGCGTAAGCAGCCGCCGAGGCGGTCTGTGCGAAGACGCTTGACACCGAGGCGAGAACGACGGACAAGACGACGAAAGCACGCATCTCGCTGGAACAACCGGTGAAGTGCGATGAAGAAAACCGAGATCTCTTTATACGTGAAACGCGACGACTGAAGGCAAGACACGGATAGCCTGTATTAATATGCTAGGTTGTCCAGAGAAGGCAAGCGCGGCGTAGATCAGAGTCAAAGCGCCAAGATTGCGGCGGGGATGTGACCCATGACTGCTGTCGACCGCATGCCATCGTTCGTCGGTCAGGTCCGCGTCGCAGGAGAGTCGGCGCGTTGATCACGGAGAAGGATGAGAGAATGACGCAGTCCGTCTCACGAGGGCGAGCGCTATTCCCGATGCCATGAAGGAATGTTCTGTCGGAAGGTCCGCAATGGACGACCACTCGCGATCGACCGTGATGGTGCTCTCTGAAGGAGGAGGCGGGTGTCGCCACGTGCTTCCGCGTGCCTCCTGGGCTATTCCTGCGGCAACCTCGCGACAACCGTACGCTCCGATTCCGGGCTAACTAACTGCGCTGGGTCTTTTGTCATTGATGTAATTCTCTGCTTGCATTTCTTACCCCGCGCCGGGCATATCGAGGTGTATGATTTGAGACATGCCATGCCACTCTCTCCATACGCGACGTCGCTCCGAATCGAGAAGGCTGCGGCGACCGTACTCCCTCGTATTGCGTTCCTGGCAGCTGGTCACGAGTCCCTCTGCGAGGGCTTGGGTCGAGCTTCGAAGAAGTTGGGAAAACGGTCAGCGTCAGGGCAGGTCGAAAGCCACGTGTGTTCTGCTGATCGTTCTGCTGATGTCGAGGTATGTACAACGACGTACTTCGCATCTTGGGGCCATCGAACGCTTCTCGCCGACAGACCCGTGTCGACGACCGGCGGGGCGCAAAAACAGCGCGCATCAAGAAGCTTGCGCCGATTTATCGCGAGCTTTGGCCAGCCTGTATGGGCGGTATCGACAACCGATCTCTGCCTTATTGGGAACAAGAGCACCTCTCGCCCGCGCCCGCACCTTGGCCGCACCGATTGTATCTTTTGAGGGAGCTGGCGTCTAATCAGACATCTGCTGGGGAACGGTTACTACGTTCGGAGCGCCACTGTGTCATGGTTTTACCCCGCACCATTCAGGCCGAATTGCTGTTAGGATGATCTCACCAGTAGATCTTGCACTGAAAGTCATCCTGGCTACTACCGCTCATTGATTTCCTCGAGCCGAGGACCAGTATTCCACCATGATTCGGCCTTCGGTCTGCGGGGCAGGAACCTGATGTGTAAGTGCTGGACGAGTCGTCAAGCTTGTCAAGCTTATCATCCGATAACATCCAGACTGCTTGCCCGCATATCATGGATCGTGCGAGTCTTCCAGTTTCGGGTTCGGAGATCGGAACGAGTACGCTATGCGCGTGGCACCGTACTGATCTATCCCCTCAGCGAATACTCTAGGTGCTACTTCGTATCGTTCACCGGTCAAAGCTCAGGCCAGAGTCATCGGACGGAAAAGTTCGACATATCATTCGTCGTGGCTGCCACATTCACTCCCTGAGAGTCAGAACCGTAACGACTCCCGTTCAACGTCTCAAGCTCGCCATCTGTAAAACCCTCGATCTTCACTTCTATACAACCTATACTGATCATCCGATTCAGCTCGCGCATGCATGCCAATGATGATGACGTCACGCCTCGTGCCTTCCATACAGGCTGTGCGATACGAACATGCTATCCAGCGCGCCCACAAAGAATCCCAATGACATCCATAGCTGCCGTCGGAGCTGTAGTGCACAACCTCATGGCTCCGTCGCGGCGTTCCGGATCTAACTTCGGACCCCTCGTCCTCATGTGTTCTTGGCCAATGCTGTTCATTCATGCTTTGATAAACGTCCGTCATACTTCGATGGGCTATGTATTCGGCGCGGAAGTATACTATCGTTAGTTCTCTGGACTGCTTTACATATAACGGCCATTCCCCACCATCGCCGTCTGATCGGACCTGGAAGAGTGAAGACCTTCCCCGCCACCCCTCGCTCATCCCTTTGCGCATTTCTTACGAGAGTGTCAGGTTATGCGGAAGATAATCCGGAAGGGGAGGGCAGTGTTCAAGGAGAAATGGGGATCAGGATCAGGCTCGTCCCCTCTGTACGCTCTGAGCGGTGCGGGAGATGGATCATCGACACTAGTGCGTTTTTCCTCGTCCTACTACTTTCCTTCGCTAATGTTTGTTCCTCGCCTGTTCAAGCTTGGCACTATCGCAGATGAGCCATGGACACAGAACGACGTGGTTATGGGGCAGAAGATGCTATCGGTTCGTTGCAGCGCCTAATTTGACGATTCGCTCACGAAGGAGCCACATCAGACCACTCTTCAAGGCATTGAGGAGCATAAAGCGATGACGAGCACGGATAAGGACGCCGCTATGCGCTCAGAAGTCGCTGAAATCCAGCGGGTCATAGACGAAGTTGTCCGAGGAGTCAGCCACATGCACATGGAGTCAGCGAAGGCGGATATAACAGACATCTCAGCCGCGCCCGACGGTGTGAATAGGGTCATGGACAAGGCCTGGTATTCGTTGGTCAAGCGATTGCAGGTTTTCGCTAGTTTGGTGGATGGATTGGCAGAGGTACACACCAGATCATCATTTGCTGATTAGCCTACATGATAGTCTTGCGCAGATTCATCCGTACGCGAAGATGGCTTGGAGCCTGCTATCTGCCATACCTCATGTGTGTGTAATCTTCTTCTCTATGTCTCCAAGACCTCACGCCCTCTCAGGCTATAGTTGCGCAGATGAAGCAGGACGAATCTATCCAAGGACTAGTCGAGACGCTTTGTAACACTTTCGCCTTCATAGAGGAAGTGCAACCACTGAGTCGCGTGCGCTCGGCCGAGCTGCATATATCTTATCTGGTAAAACAGACATTGGACTGCGCCTACTTCCTACGAGCTTTCACCAAGATTCCAGGCTTCTGTACGTTTTCTGGCATCGGTCGATATCTCACGCTCGCGGCAACCCACACTGACCCCTTCCGCGTATGCCAGGGACCCGAGCTGTGAAGAACCGATTCACCGACATTGATAGCAAGATTGCTGCATACCAAATGGCTTTTTCGGAGCTCAGGAGTCGAATGGCGACATCTTCCACGATTCGTACGGAAATTACGGTCAATCGGGTACTAGGGGTTGTGGATATCGCGGAACATATCGGTGACTTTCGGCGTCTCCCTGATTTGGTCGCCCGTAACTCACGCCTTGATAGCTACGGACATGTCCTTGAGCACGCTGCCGTACGCCAAGGATGCAGGTTACAATAGCACCAAGCGGTGTCACCCCGATACTCGAACGGTACTTCTGGACGACATATGTTCATGGATCAACGACGACGAGTCCTCCCAATCAATCTATCTCCTTCTCGGCCAGGCTGGAAGCGGAAAGTCGGCCGTTGCCCATTCCATCGCAGCGCGCTTCAAGGACATGGGGCGCCTAGGCTCCGTGTTCTGCTTCAATCGCTCGTTTCCGGAACGTACATGCGCACTGATGTTTCCTACTATCGCCCGTAATCTTGCCGCCATCGACCCTCAGATCAGGAATGCGTTGTCAAGGGTCATCTCGTTACGTCCCTCTGACGTTACGTCAACGGACATTGAGACGCAGTTTGAGAGCCTCGTTTTGCTCCCCACGCAGCAAATTACTCTCTCCGGCCCCATCGTCATCGTGATTGACGCCCTCGACGAGAGCGGGACCAGCGGCTCCGAAGATCGGCGGTCGCTACTCTCCGTCCTTGCAAATAGAACCGTGTCTCTCCCTCGTAACCTCCGTATCATAGTGACCGCCCGACCAGAGGACGACATTCATACGCGCCTCGTCAATCGGCCGCACATTCGTTGCAAGAGTATGGGCAGGGAACTGTATGAATCGACTCGCATCGACATATATAGGTACATCAGAAGTACACTGCAAGATCTCCGAGACGACTTCGACGACTACGAATCTCTCTGTTGGCGGCTCGCCGAGCTGTCCGAGGGGCTGTTCCAATTCGCCTTTACCGTTTGTACGGCCCTGACAGATGACTCCTCAGCTGGCACGACGGGAGAGGAACGGATGGACTCGTTATTTCCACACGCAAAGACGCCCACGGGAACTAGCACGTATCTCCTGGACGACTTGTACACTCGGGTTTTGGCGTCCATCTTCAACGCCTATAACGAGAAGGTGATGCGGCGTTATAGATCCGTTATGCAGAGCGTCTTAGCGGCTCGGGAGCCCCTTTCTATCCAGGATCTCACTACCATCCTTGCCAACGTGTTGTCTAAACGAGACCTTGAACTTATTCTACGCCGAATGGGGTCCCTCCTCACCGGTATTCACGATACTACACATACCATACGGCCAATCCACACCTCATTCCGGGACTTCCTCCTCGACCGACACCGCGGTGGATGTTTCTATGTCGATATAACAGCCGCCGAAACTTCGCTTGCCGCTGGGACCATGACACTCATGCGATCCTCGCTGCACTTCAATATGTGTAATCTGCAATCGTCGTATACGCTCAACCATGAACAAGGAAACTCCTCGATCGATTCCCCACTCGCCTACGCATGCAGGTACTGGGCTCAGCACCTTGCGCGGTCCTCACTCAACTTGGATATAATCTCGCTCGCGACAGACGTGCTACGAGAGAAGAGTTTATTCTGGCTTGAAGCGCTGAGCCTGCTTAATTCTGTCGATTCAGTATTCTCGGCGTCGGCGTTGTTACGGATATCAGATGCGGTAAGCTCGTCTCGGATGGCTTCAGCAGTCCATACTTAAATCATCCTGGCTATAGGAACCTCTCGCCCTTCAGAAATTATCCACTGATCTACAACCACTGCTGAAGGACATACTGCGATTCACTCGGGAGTTTGGCGTAGTGATCAGGCAATCCGCCCCTCATATATACCTTTCCGCGCTTGCCTTCGCACCCTTGAAGTCACGCTTTCCGCGATTTCAATTCCCCGGCATTGCCTCCGTCGTCGGCGGTGCCGACCATGACTGGCCGCAGTGGTATTGTGTTATGGATGCTGGGTGCTGGGTATACTGCTGTGCCTTCTCGCCCGATGGAGAAGTGCTTGCGTCGGGATGCGAGGATGGCGCGATCCGGGTATGGAGTACCAACACGGGACACCTCATCCGACGATTGCTGGGCCATACGCATGCAGTCCTTTCTGTGGCCTTCTCCCGCGATGGCTCCCGAATTGTGTCAGGATCGCAAGATCACACTGTTCGGTTGTGGAATCTGTCCTCTGGCGAACAGATTGGCGACCCTTACAGAGGCCACACTGACGATGTTCGGTGTGTGGCATTTTCTCCCGACAACAGGCGCGTTGTGTCGGGGTCTTGGGACTGGACCATTAGGCTATGGGACAGCCACACTGGTCTGGCGATCGGTGGACCCCTTGAAAGACATACTGACCGTATCATGTCCATAGCATTCGCTTCAGACGGATCCTGCTTTGCGTCCTTGTCAGCGGATGAGACAGTACGCATATGGAACGAGCAGGATGGAATGATATATGATCACTCACTTGCCGATTGGCCCATCGGCAAAGTATGCGCGATCGCATTTCTTTCGGATGGAGAGCGCCTTGTACTCGGATCTCGTGACGGAACTGTTCAAGTCTGGAATGTTCGCGCGCGCAAGCCTATAGGCGAAACCATGCAGCTGCCAGAATACCCCGCGGGCGTTCGTTCTATGGTCTTCTCACCGGATGGAACACGGTCGATATCAGGATCACACAACTCCGTTGTGCACGTCTGGGATACTCACCCCGGCTATACAGTTCGGAGGACGTTGGAGGGGCATTCGTCCGCAGTAGGGTGTATTGCGTTTTCCGCAGACGGGACACGTATCGCATCTGCATCGACAGATTGCACAATCCGTCTCTGGGATCTGACATATTCCAATATACCAGACGATCAAGGTATCGACAGCTCGCCGATGTCACCCTTAGACATGGATGAAGAGGACTCACGTACTGTCTCGAATGCCTGCGATTTTTCCGTGCAAGGTGCCGGCAAAGGTGCACATAGCGTCGGAATTCAATCTGTGATCTTCTCCCCTTGCGGCTCGTACATCGTCTCCGGGTCCTCTGACAGCACTGTTCGAATATGGAATGCACGCACTGGCGAGTCCGTAGGCGAACCATTGGTCGGGCATCGCGACCAAGTCAACGCGGTTGCTATCTCATCAGACGGCGCGTGCATCGTTTCGGCATCCGATGACAGTACAGTGCGATTATGGAGACTCAACTCCTACCGCGTCGTTGACAAACAGGTCTACTCTCACAATGCTCCCGTGTGGTGCGTTGCCTTCTCGCCCGACGGAACCCGCGTTGCATCGGGATCTTTGGACAAAACAATACGCGTTTTCGATGTTGACACCGGGCATCTATCCGCTGGCCCTTTTACAGGCCACAGCAGCACCATCCGAGGCATTTCATTTTCCCGGGATGGCGCACGCATCATCGCTTGCTTAGAGGACTCCACCATTCGTCTATGGAACGCCCGTTCCGGGGCCAGGATCTCGCTGTTCAGAGGGCATAGCGGCTCCGTTCATGCGATTGCAGTCTCGCATGACGGCATGTATGTTGTATCCGGCTCGGATGATTGCAGCGTCCGTCTCTGGGAAGCTGATTCAGGCAAACCCATTGGAGGCCCATGGAGGGGTCATGATCATATGGTGACTTCTGTTGCATTCTCACCCGACGGGACGCTCGTTGCATCCGGATCTACGGACTGGACGGTGCGCCTATGGGACGTTGCCACCGGCCGCCCGGTCGGAGAACCACTCCGAGGACATTCAGGCTTCGTGTACTCTGTGGCATTCTCCACGGACGGGACACATATGATCTCTGGCTCTGATGACGGGAACATCCATATGTGGGATGTACGGAGCATCCAGATTCTGACTAGGCACATGTTAGCACGACATGATTGCGCCCCCGCGATTTCTCTATCTCCTCGGATTCAGCATTCCCTCCGCGCAGCAGACCAGATTGTCCCATCATTGCTTCTCAGTACCACCAGCAAATACAGCTCAAACTCGATCAGACTGGAGGATGGCTGGATACTAGGTCCTCAAGGCGAGCGTCTGTTATGGGTTCCCGTACACCACCGCGATAAATTATGGCCACTTTTCCATGAGTTGGTAATACCTACGAGCGTTGCAAAACGGTATAGCACACATGTTGATCTCAGCAGGATTGCTCACGGCACTCATTGGCAGCGATGTTATGAGCCTGGTAAGCTCACTTTTTATCCACGTTCCCAGAATGATACCTCTGACTAACCCATCTAGTTCGAAATCCAGGATGTTGATTATTTGACTTCAGGTCACCCGAACAGATAGCACGATGTTCTCAGTACGCGTGAATGTTCCATAGAGAATACTTGTAGCAATACTAGCCATGCAATATGTATCAGCAACACACATTATCCAGAGCATCTTTGAAATCGATTATCGGAACCTTCAACCTGCTAAGAGCAGTGACGGCATACCAGGGCCCAGAAGGCAACTTACCATTCGTACTAAGAGATGGTGCTATCGTTTATAATCTGAATCGAAGCCAAGATTCCTGTTTGCCTCCGAACTCCAGCTCCTTACTGAGATGGAGTGTCCCAGGAATATTCATGTCTCATATTCCGCAAGAAGGACAAACGTGCAAATATCGGTACAGGGAAAATTGGTACCTAGGCCGTTGTCCGAGAGGAGTGCATTTAGCAGAACGTAATCTGAATCTAGACCGCAAGGATTAGTATGATTTCTTGGGCGGGCCAGAAACAAGGGAAGGAAACAAACCCCAGCGTTAGTACCGACACATTGCTTCGGAGTGCCGTTGGTAGGGTCCGTGAACGCATCGGGACAGTCACTGGCGGACGGGCAATTGTCGCTGATGCCGGCGCAGGCACCGCCGCCAGTGTAGCTGAACGACATTGGGTAGGTGCTGACAAGCAACATAACGTCAGCACAAAGACGAGCGTGTTCGGTCGAGAATGCGAGGGACTCACAACTGGTGGTTACCGTTCGCAGCCTGGGCTTCGAGCGTGAAGTCGGCCGCGTTCTGGTTGGGAGCGTCATTGCGGAGCGTGAACTCGACGGCTCCGCAGTTCACGCCCGAGCTCTGGCAGTTGGCACCAGCAAAGCCGTCGACCCAGGCGATGCCGCCGAGCACTTGGCCTTGGATAGTGGTCGGGCCCTGAGGATTGCCATTAGCCTCGTAGAGGAAAACGGGGCTGCCGGATCCGCAATTGTTGGTCATCTGTAGTCACCGACGAGGTACATGAGCGTAAGCGTCGTCGATGCAGTTGTTATGGTACGTACAGCGATCTGGTGAGACTCCTGAGCAGCGGCGAAGCAGGTGAATGCGGCAAGGACGGCGGCGATGGAGAGGGCGAACATCGTGTCAATTCGGAGGCAAATACAAGTCGAGAATGAGTTGGCTTGGATGTGTTGTCCGCTGAAGGATCTGGTCGAGCAGTTTGGTCTTTTATACCTGATGAGGGCCATCCTTTGCCAATTCCATGACCAACATCCGGCCACCCGACCATTCGATCCCGTTATGCAGACAGCGCCGCTAAGCCAATCGGCGAGGCGCGAGAAATGTTTGCGCAGGACTGGAGCGAATGGATAGAATGTCAAATGCGGGGATGCAGGAATGGCCCACGTTGGCTCCCGAGGGTCATTGTCGAGTGTGTGCATCATCCCACGCTCGACACGGAGAGACCAACAAACTACGGACGACTTCTCTGGTGACCATGCGATTGCAGTTTCAGCTCCGTAGCAGCCGACATCGCATGTATTGTTCGAGGCGCGCAGTTGGTTACTTTGTCCTGTTCTTTGATTGAACCTATACAGAGCATCCGTGTGTGACCAGCGTACCTGACTACTGTCGATGAGTCCGAGTTGTCGGACGGCATGGGCGGAGATCTGCAGGCTGCGTTATGCGAAGCTACGATTTCATATGATCAGGAGGGTCATGACGTCAGAATTACGGAAGCTGCGTCCTCCACGGCCCGCCAAAGAGACCATGGATGCGCACTTCTCGAATCCAGCCGAGGTGTAACATGCGCCCTCCGTCGCTAAATGGGGGTAAGCAACGTGCTTCGTCCATGAATAGTGGGTCGTGATATTTCCGTCAGTTTGAAGATGTCGAGGCGATGCGTCGACGAAGCAACCTTGTTGATTGCGGCAGCGGTTATAGAGTACACGTTTAAACTCTCTATTCCCTGCAATATACAGAGTGAATATCAGTTCCATGGTGTGAACGATGCGGGGAATCCTCACCACCATTTCCTTGCGGTTCGTTCGTGTCTGTATAATATGTTGATGCGCTGTCATGAACCCATGAACCCGAGGAGAAGCCATGCACCAAGTTTACGATTATGTGCAAAGCAATCTTGGATCGAATACGAAATGTCGGAGGGCCAGAGGGCTTGTCGCCCACGCTGCCGATGCACATGCCAGTACACTGTCTAACTGTACGCCGCACACGGTGTTGTTTCTCAACCGACCAACCAGTCTATGCGATCTCAGAGACTGAGATGTGAAATCTTTGAATCAAGGAGCGGGATTCGAACAGTCATCGCTCACGGGGACCGGGGAATGATTCCGGTGGGCGTGAAACAGGGTTGGGGAGATGACTAGGTCCTGACGTAACACGGTCGTGAGTGAGCAACCCGCACAACGCGACTTTCAACGGTGCGGCGCCTGCTCATAGAACATGATAAGTCACCAGGAAACCCGCATATCGGGGACAACGCTTGCCGAGCTACTCGGGGCGTATAAGCGCGAACACCGTTATCCGACTGAAGATTCGGTCCCTTCGGTTGGTGCGATGCCCTATGTCGCCGGCCAGCACTGCTCGATACTCTGCACGTTGGCCAACCACAACGTATGGGCCAACTTCGAGGTCGAGTCCTCAACCGGGGGTGGGAGCAGGACGAACCGTCCATCCCGCTCGCGGCTCACCAACCAGTTCAATGCGTGCGACTGGCGGGAGCGGAGAGCGCCGGTGTTTGCCCCATACGCAGGCACCGGTCTTTGGAAATGAAACTGGAGGTAAAGCCGCTCCAGAGCCCGGCTGGCGATGCCCCTCATTGCATCCACCCCTGCGTTGATGACCGCAGGCGCACGAGACAAGCGCCCTGTCAACCGATCCCTCTCGATGGGTGTGAGCGAGGTGTCTGCATTCACCGACGTGGTGGGGATGTCAAGATAGATGCGCAGCACGGCGAAAAGTCGGTCGCGGTGCGCAATGCCGGAGAACCGGAGGTGCTCGACCAAGGGAAAGGCACGATCGATGACTTGTAGTGCAAGGCTAAAGCAGCCTAGGTGTGGTGCGCTCCGTATGACGTGCAAGCGGCGCACGGTCGCGAACGTGGCGCAGGGGCGGACCGAGAAGGCGGTTAGGTCCACGGTGAGATCGACGAGTCGTGCGAACAGGAAAGAAGAAAACTGCAGCATTTACAGGTCGATGTGGCGGGCCACGAGCGTCAAGCTGAGCAACGTCGCGCCGACTGCACAGAGGATGTTGGCGACGGACTGTTTGACCGCGAGCTGTCGTTGCTGATAAAGCGCAGTCCTCTCCCGAGATTCGTCCTCTTCATGATATACGCACGCATGTTAGATGATAGGCGTGGCCAAGTTACATCACTCACTGCGTACCTGGGTCTGCTCTCACTCGACCTGGCATGACCTGATCCAACGGGGCGTTCACCCGCTCATCAATCCTCATTGCCGCCCCCGTGTCGAGGTCCATGTCGGCCCAAGGGCTCCGTCCCGCGACCTCGTCAATGAATATGAGCAAGTGATGTCTATCGAGACGTCCTTCCGCCAATAGGTCCGGTAACCGTGCAGAGAACGAGTTGAGCTGCTGTTCACCCAATGTGAGGGCCAGAGATCCGAATCTGCTCCGCGCCGACACGGGGCGCACATGCTTGGAGACGCTGGACAACGTCGTGCCGGAGATCACGCCGTCTATACAGGCGTAGCTGAAGATGATGTCCAGGATTTCCACAGGAAGGGTGTTCGTGGTAAGTATTGGCAAGAGATCTAAGAGCCCACAAGCCAAGTACTAGGCCCGGGCGCATATCGTGGGAATACATAGCGTTTTCGCAACGTTTTCACACCTCTTAGGTGTGGAACCAAAATTCCAAATGGCCGGGCATGGGTCGTTTTACGAGGACCCGTCGAATGGGAAATGCAATGGGATACATAAACCGCGTTGTACTGGTCAGTGAGGCTGACTGGATTGCCGGTAAAACCTACAAATGCAGGAATGCACGCCGGTTCCCCGACAGTACATATAACTCCCTTCATCCATCATACAAAGCGTATCAGTCACTGTTCGGTGAAAAGAAAAAAAAACGTGATTTTTTTTTTGCACTAACATATCTACGGTGAGTATTGTTGTTGAAGGCAGTGACGTGCACAGACTTACGCGTGCCTGCTGCTCACGGGTGCTTCGAGGCCGGAGTTGTAGGCGCCGTGGTTGTAGATGTATGCGTCGTGGTCGTGGTCGTGGTCGTGTGGGTTGTGGTCGTGGGGGTTGTGGTCGGGTGCGTCGTGGTCGTGTGAGTGGTGGTCGTAGTCGTACTACTTCCAGGGACAGCGGGACCAGCGGGAGTTGGCGGGAACGGCATCACGGGCGTCTTGTAGTGAGTGACCACAGTGCCACCTTGGAGCTCCGCCTGGATCATATCTCCGCGCCAGTAGCAATCCATGCCGCGATGACCAGTTCCGACTGTCACGGCATCTCTGAAGTATTTCGCTTCCGGGTTCGGATTATGCATCCAAAGGTCGTGCACGGTCTTTATCTCTTTCGGGGCGGTGGAGGCGGGCGCCGTTGGAGAGAACTCGTATACACCGATCTTCCAGAAGTCGCGAACATCGAGGTTGCCAGCCGCAGGCAGCGCCCAATGACGTACGTCGTTCAGCAGGAATGGCTGGGCCGTCTTCTTCATCGTGGCAAGAGGTATTCCGCCCGCGAGGTAGACCAACCAGGTTAGCGTCGCCGCCGTCTTCGGATATGGCATCGAGACACGTTCCGAAAGCGAGAGATTTGCCGCCGTCGCCGAAGCAGGCGAGGTCCAGTTGCTTTTCCACGACGCGCGAAGTGAATGCGTACGCGCTGCGTGCGGCAAAGTTGGTATCGACCCAGAGATCTTCTCCCGCTTTCCCCTTCGTCCATCCATCATTATCAGCAGGCATCATCTTCGTGACGTATACGGGATGTTTCAAAGTAGACGCGAGCACGGTGATACGGTTGATACACCCGATGGGCTTCTTCGGTTTTTGGTGAAGCGGAGGAGGACCTGGCACGAGAATGTACTGGAAATTGGTGAAGGTGCAGCAGGAGAAGGCGAAAACGACGCGAAGGTGGTTGTACTTCTGCAATTCCTCTTGCACCCTCTCCGCAATTGCACTCTCGAGCCCGTAGTAAATCGGCACCACGGCGTCCCACGTTGTGACACCATTGCTGGACCTGGGGTTGAAGGCGAACGCGGTGGTGGTGATGATATGCAAGACCGAGTCGTCAAGGTCGGGGCTGGATTCGGGAGGAAGATTGAGGTTGCTGAATGTCTCTGAGACCCAGCGGTCTATCAAGGGCTTCGCGTGCGCCACGCTTTCCTCGCCGCTCGCAACGAGGTTCTCTCGTGTCGCCTCGAATTCTTCAATCGACGTCGCGGCAGCTAGGTCATCTATAAGCTGCAGCATACTTTTGCCGCTGGATTCCTCAAAGCTCTGGATCGCAGGCAAGGGAGGAAGGAAGTACGCCTGATAGTGCGTCAAAGGCTTCTTGAAAAGATGCTGAGATGGCTGCTGGCTTCGACTGCGATCGACCCCACAGATCTGATCGAAATCGCTGGCCTGGAATCCGGTGACCGCACCCTTTAAGAGGCCCGTAGCCGCGATGATAGCACTACCTGCACCTGGCATGACGGGGCGGCCGGGTTTCACACGGCTGAGGCTGGCCGCTACGCCTGCGACCGTTGCAGGAAGAAAGGAGATAGGGGTAGCGGAGGGAGGCGGAAAAGTGCTGTCTATGATATCGGCAATGCTGGGCTCCGAGGGATCAGGACTGGATATCACAGGAAACTTGAACGATTGATCAGGCAGCACATCCGGCAACGAGTTCCAGAACTCTGGGCTGATAGGACGTTTCCGAGACCTATGGCATAGTTCAGCTCGGTCTCGTCAAGTTCAGGCCGAGAATGGTACGTACATGTAGCGACGCGGATCGTGAACAACGGCTATGAACGTCGCAGGAGGAACAAGTAAACGGCCTGTTCACTGAACAAGATGCACTGTGTCAGGAAAATGACGTTGCAGTCGCGCACGGAGGAAGGCGTACCGAGCAGTACTATAAGGCAGGGATGGGACTCGGTTGAGGAGGAATGGTGCAGAGGTGGCCGTCTTATATGCTGGACCTCTAGCTACACGTTACCCCATTCCTGCATCCAGCTCGCGGCCATTGAAGTGCGCCGTGAGACCGTCTATCAGGTCGAGAGGGGTATAAAACACTTGAAACACATCTACCAAGGCTGCCAGAGCTACCAGCCCCGTGTGGCGCATGCTGATCGAAGGGGTGGATGGCGTAACTCTAGATGAGCCATTCCAAGCGCACGGCAATTACTCGCCGCAGGAGCGAATGCAGGTGTCCGTTAGGTGCGCACAACGTCCAGAAGGTGCGTTATGCGGGGATTCGGCGGGATTTACGCTGTCCAGAGTCGATAGCGAACACGAAAGCTCCTTTGCGAGAAGTGATCTAGCGTTTCGATACAATTGGCACATCCGAGGACATCGTAAGCGCTGATACGCCCATGATACCACCGATTCTGACAGATTTCGCAGAGTATAATGGCAAGAAAATGCCGCCTGGATAGTCAAGAGGTCACGTCGAAACGCATACTTGGAACCAGACATCGAGCGAAACACGTGGCGAGTCCCAAAGGGATGGGTCGTACCTCGTGGGCGAGCGCAGTGGCAGCGCTGAGTAGCCAGTATGAGCTGTAGGATCTGAGTCCGGCGAGTCCGAGCGATAGTGACCTGTGTTATGAACCGTACGAGAGCCAGCTGCAGGTTGAATACCGTAGCATACCCCGCTTGCGATTTGGACCGGTGCCAGTTCTTGGGCGAACTGCGGTCCTGCAGTCTCTAGCGGTTAGCGCGCTAGGAGAGTCACCGGAATGTACGGGTGAAGCTTGGCTTGGGTGTAGGCCGGGAGCGAGCGCAACGGCTCGCCCCTGGCCTACTCGGCCGACTCTCCGGAGCGTACTAAACGTTCGCGACCAACTTCAACTCATTGCTACTTCTGTAATCGGGACTTGTATGGTGATTCCTAATAATGTAACATTCACGAACAGGGTGCGGTGGGTGGGACAAACAAAAGACGCAGGGGGAGGACCCCCTCGTAGCCTTCGGGAGCGGAAGCAAGGAGCCAGCGAGGCGACCTCCGCCGCCCCAAGAACCGGCACCGCCGCACGTGACCTCCGCTCCGGTGCGCCCGCTCACCAGTGGCGCGGGAGCTTGCGACCTTGCCGGACGCGTCGCTCACACACATCTCTTCGTATCCAGTTTGACGGTACGGTCTGTAGAGTACACGGTATGCACTCGTCCGCATCGCCGTGCGGCGTTGGTCCACGATGGCAGTCGTTCACGTTGTCGACAGATACTTAGCAAACACAAGTCGTACCAGCTCGGCGGACGGCCTTGACGCGTGTGTCGGAGGACGAGCCGAAGGACAATCCCATGGTCTCAGGACGTCACTGATGGACTCGTCGTCTGCAGAGCCGGACTCAATTCCCGCACCCACCACTTCTTCTCTTCCTCCGCTCAACATCGGCACCCGCCATCACTTCGCCGGATGCCTTCCCGATCTGCTCACCGACACCCACGATCTGCTCACCGACATCCCTGACCTGCTCATCGATGCCCCACACGACCCCCTGCAGCCCTTGTTCTATTTCCCCAGTGACACCGATCCGCTCCGCACGCCTCTCTCCGACTTCGACGAGAACGAATTCTGTCGCGACTACCCCAGCGGGCAACGTTCAGATGGCTCGACCGTCATACCACCGCAGCAAGACAGCTTCGCCGACCCTTACCTTTTCCCTCTGCTCGCGCGGAACGAGCTGAAGCGCCTCACATCGCTCTGGTACTACACCAAGTTCATCCAAAACGACCACGATCTGCTCGCTCAACTGCAGGGCGCGGTCGATGTCGTCCATGTGAGCAGTACCCCTCGGACTGCGCAGCTACGCATTCATAGACTGATTATCACATAGGACGTGATGCAACAAGACTGTACCTTCCTCGGCCTGATGGACAACGACAACTACACCCATATCGTCACCCACGACTGCCCGCTCTCCACCATTCCCCGGCGGCAGGCGCCGTGCGCGCACACCATCATCCAGGAATCCGACACCGTCTTCTCCCTCCCGAACATGCTCGAAGACTGGCGCTTCGCCGCCTCGCCCTCCGTCGAGGCCGGCATGCGCTCCTACGTCGGCACCCAGCTGCTGTACCGCCTGCCCGGCACGGACGTCGAGATCGCCTTCGGCTCGCTCTGCGTCTCCTCCAACTCGCCACGGCCGGCGCCCACCGCGGTCCAAACCGCGACCCTCAAGCGGCTCGCGAAGACGATGGTGCACATGATCGTCGAGCGCGCCAACATCCAGCGGCGGAACGTCCAGGAGGAGATGATCGCCAAGCTCTCCCGTGCCCTTCCGAGCCTGAACCCCAGCAACGTCATCGAGCGCCGGGTGGACGTCCTCCGCGAATGCTACCCGAGCTGCCACGTGTCGTACCAGATCCAACAGGACGACGTCGTCCGCCTCCGAGGCGGGATCCGCGTGCCGTCCTCGCAGGTGCACGACTCGCTCTGGGAGGCGACCGACGCGATCCTCAAGATCATCCTGCTGGACAACCACGTCCCGATCCATCTCTGGCGCCCGAACCAGGCCGTGCGCGCCATCGTCGTCCGCGTGCCGTCGGCGGACGACGCGTACCTCGTGGTGGAGACGGACGACCTGAAGACCGTGTTCGACACCATCGACGTCTCGTTCATCGTCCAGTGCGCCATGACCATCTCGAACGTCGTCATGAGCGCGGATCTCGACGCGGCGGTCGCGTCCAAGGACCGGTTCCTCCGCGGCATGACCCACGACCTCCGCACGCCCATCCACGCCATCATCGCGTCCGCCGAGCTGTTGAGGGAGGGGACCGCGGACGGTGAACCGGCGTCACGTACGCCTGAAAGGGCGACATCGCGACACATGCTGGGGGTCATAGAGGACCAGGGCAACCACCTGCTCACCATGGTCAACAACCTGATCCGCCTCAACCACCTCGGCATCGCCGACCAGTACGACCTCAGCAAGTCCATGCAAAGCCTCGCGGCCATCGAGCAGAGCATCGTGGAAGGAATCACGGGCTCCGCCGCGTACGCGGAGCAGCGGACCGACGTCGCCGTCCTCGTCGATAATCAGCTCCCGCCGGCGGTGGAGCTGATCCTCACGAACGCGGGCACCCTCGCCCTCGCGCTAGGCTCCCTTCTCGGCCACGCGCTCTCGACGACGGCCCGGGGCAGCGTCTGCCTCCGCACGTCCGTCCCGCCCGACCGCGCCTTCCTCGACTACGAGGTCACCGACACCGGGTCGGGCCTCGTGCCCAGGGACTGGGGCCGCATCTTCCCGTCCGCCGAGCCGGCCGCACCCCCCGACGGGCACCCGCGCCTCGGCCTCGCGACCGTGTCCCGCATCGCGAACGCGCTGAACGGCACGCTCGCGCTCGTCTCGTGCACGCCCGGCCAGGGCGCCCACTTCCGGCTGAGGCTCCACAAGCCCGTGCTCGAGCCCGATGGGGGCCCGGAGAGCGCGCGGCGTCGGCTGAAGAAGGCGACCATGCCGCTGACGTATTGCGTGGTCGCCGGGGACGGGAGGAGGGGCGGCGTGTCGGAGGCGTACGCCGCGCGGCAGCTGGAGCGATTGGGGTTCGTCGAGACTTTGAAGGACGGCGCGAGCATCGTCCTTGACCATGGTCGCGCCGAGCGGCTGGCTGTCGAACAGTCGGTGCACGAGTGGCAGACCGTACTCCTCCTCGTACACGGTGAGCGCTTAAGCGAAGAGACAAGTCCCAGCTTCGATCCTGACCACCATCTTGACGTTCAGAGGCCGCTGAGGGAGCTCGAGACAGCCAACGACCGTCCGACGACCCGCGGGTGCTCTGTTGCCCGTCACCGCTGTCTCGCGCGCGGCTCTGGGCCGTAGTCGAAGCGGCCTCGCAAAACTATCGTCGACGGGGGTCCCTCCCCTCCGACGCGTCACCGGCGACGCGCACCTCTACCCCGTCCGCCGGCGACGCGCCCAGACCCGATCGATCGTCGATCCGCCTGCTCATCGTCGACGACAACGATATCAACGTGAAGATCCTCGTCATGTACGCCAAGCGCCGGGGGTACGCGCACGCCACCGCCCGCGACGGGCAGGAGGCCGTGGACCGGTTCGCGAAGGCGCTGGGACGCGGTGCGGCACCACCACCGGCGGCGGCGGCGGCGGGAACGGGCACGGTCGGGACGGCGTTTGAGCTCGTGCTGATGGATTTGCAGATGCCGAGGATGGACGGCGAGGAGGCGACGCGGAGGATTCGGGTGCTGGAGCGGGACGCCGGGGCTCCGCCCAGCTTGGTGTATATCGGTCAGCGTCTCCGCGTTTTCGTTTTTTGCGCTGTTGTGATGGGGACTCGGGTCGCTGAAGGAAATGCCTTTTTTTGTTTTTTTTTGGAAACAGTGTCCGGCCAGAGCTCGGATCAGGATAGGACGCGTGCGTTGGCGGCGGGCGCGGATGGGTACTACGTGAAGCCGTGCAGCATGCGCTCTTTGGACGAGTTGATCGCGCTGCGCTTCCAGGATTGAACGCCGAGCGCGACTCTCTGATTTGGCGGGCGTCAGCTGCCTGTTACGTCGCTGAGGAACCTCCGGGCGGCTCGTCCGCGTACCGTGGTCCTTTACCTTACTTGTGGGACGCAGGGAGGGCAAGCGGAGCCATGGTGATAAAAAGAAAAAGCGGTTCTGAGGCCAGGCAAGGCACGTTTCTCGTTTCGACGTGGCTTGAAGCTGACCCTCTAGCATGCCGTTTCGTTACTGTTTATTATGATTTCTTTCCCTTTGGGTTTCTCGGGCGGATCCAGAGGTCGCGCAGCATGGATATTGTAGCTTTAAGCATGGCATCTTGTACTCTTAAACAGCATCGGGAAATCACGACTGTATTATCCTCTCGGTGTTGGTCTGTTAGGACGTTTTGAGATCGGCGCGCGTTGGCCAGCATTCGATCGCGCCGGCTCTGGATCGCGCCCCCCAACCCCCGGATCATGGCGACCGCGCCAGATACCCGGATAGAAACCGTGTGAGCCGCGTTCCCCTGTTGTAGGCTCGCCGGTAGCTCTCGCCAGGGTGCTCAACGCGATGATTGGCCAGCATGAGGGCCGCATCCGTTTCCATGCTGGCCGCCCACCCCCGGGCCTCAGGCACCCCCTCCCCGCTCGCATCTACAGGACTGCGGTGACGGAGGATGTCGGGCACGAGGTTTTTTTTTTTTCCCTTTCACGGGCGAGCGTGCTTACCGCCACCGCGATGGGCCTGTGTGCGCTCTTTTTATCCTGCTGTCGATTTGGGGTGCCGCTCTTTTATCCTGCTCTCGAATTTGGGGGTGCGCGCTCTTGTTCCACGATAAGCAGGCACGAAAGCCGCAGATCGTGCACCCCCCCCCCCCGTATTGTCCCGCGAAAAATGGAACGGGCTAGCGCGCCGCGCCCCGCGTCGGAGGGGTTCGCCGCCGGCGCAGAACCTGCCCTGGCGCCGCCTCCGCGTCGGGTCTGCGCGCAGCAACCTCATCGGGCGGAGGATGAGCCAAGCGTTTTGTGGATCGAGGTGACTGCGACGCTACCGTAGACAGCAACGGTCTTCAGGTCGCTGCCGTCGTCTGCGCAGAATCTAACAGACCAGAGGGCGAAGCGCGATTCGACAAAGCAACGATATATTTGAGGGAGTTACATATTCAGAAAATTCCACGACTTGCCTGAAGGCGGTGACACCGTGACTCCGCCGGCGGGTTGGTTTAGATGATGGATTTTGGTCCTGCCGGATAACATGCGTTGGAAGATGGTAACCAGAAGGTTCCTTCCTTGAGCAGGCACCGCCTTGGGATTAGGACCGTGCGTGTACAAGTACTGGACGCCCCCGACGTCTTTTGTGAGGGATAGGGAAAACGCCTGCTCCGTATCCATCCGGCAAGCGCCAGACCCCCATGTCGGCACTACCGCACGGAATGTACGGATTGTCGTGGATAACGAGGCTGAGTCGCACCAGGTCGAACACGGCCCTGTCGCGTATGTCGGAGGACAACGTGGACAAGCAGGGGCGCCATCTGCTGGGCGCCACAGACGGGCTCCACCCGTCACTCAACGTCGGCACGCTGTACTCGATCGTCACGCTCTCCGACCCGCCCACCGACGAAGCCCCCCGCACACGACCATCGCCCGTTGCAGCGCTCCCTGATCCACCCGTCGACGGTCCCGGGCGTCCCCCGCGACCCCCGTTCCATCCTTCAACGCCCCTCTCCGACTTCGACGAGACCGAGTTCTGTCGCGACTATCCCAGCGGCCACCGTCAGGATGGCTCTGCCGTCATACCACTGCGGCAACCCAGCTTCGCCGACCCGTACCTCTTCCCCTTGCTGGCGCGGAACGAACTGCAGCGCCTCACCTCGCTCTGGTACTACACCAAGTTCATCCAGAACGACCACGACCTGCTCGCCCAACTGCAGGGCGCGGTCGACGTCGTCCATGTGAGCATCGTATTAACCACCGCTTCGGGGCGCGTCATGCCCCACCCCCTGGTCCCTAACCACGCGACGTGGGCCTAGGACATCATGCAGCAGGATTGCACCTCCCTCGGCCTCATGGACCACGACGACTACACGCACATCGTCACCCGCAACCACCCGCTCTCCACCGTGCCTCGCCGGGACGCCCTGTGCGCACACACGATCATGCAGCGCTCGCACACCGTCTTCTCCCTCCCGAACATGCTCGAAGACTGGCGCTTCGCCGCCTCGCCCGCCGTCCGCGCCGGCATGCGCTCCTACGTCGGCGCCCCGCTCCTCTACCGCCCGCCCGGCACGACGGACGTCGAGATCGCCTTCGGCGCGCTCTGCGTCTCCTCCGACGCCCCGAAACCGGCGCCGAGCGCGGTCCAGACCGCGACGCTCCGGCGGCTCGCGAAGACGATGGTGCACATGATCGTCGAGCGCGCCCACGTCCAGCGGCGGCACGTCCAGGAGGCGATGGTCGCCAGGCTCGCCGCGGCGCTCCAGGATCTCACGCCGGGCGACCTCGTCGAGCGCCGGCTGAACGTCCTCCGCGAGTGCTACCCGAGCGGGCACGTGTCGTACCAGATCCAGCAGGACGGCGTCGTCCGCCTCCGCGGCGGGTCGCGCGTCCCGCACGCGCAGGTGCGCGACTCGCTCTGGGAGGCGACGGACGCGACCCTCAAGGTCGTCTTGGACAACCACGCCCCCACGGACCAGGCCGTGCGCGCGATCGTCGTGCGCGTGCCGTCCACGGACGACGCGTACCTGGTGGTGGAGACGCACGACCTGAAGACGATCTTCGACGCCATCGACGTCCTGTTCGTCGTCCAGTGCGCCATGTCCATCTCCAACGTCGTCATGAGCGCGGACCTCAACGCGGCCGCCGCGTCCAAGGACCAGTTCCTCCGCGGCATGACCCACGACCTCCGCACGCCCATCCACGCCATCATCGCGACCGCCGAGCTGCTGAAGGAGGGATCCTCGGACGTGGAATCGACGCCAGGACGGGAGACGCCGCGACGCATGCTGGACGTCATAGAGGGCCAGGGCAACAACCTCCTCGCCATGGTCAACAGCCTCATCCGTCTCAACCACCTCGGGGTAGCCGACCAGTACGACCTCAGCACCTCCCTGCAAAACCTCGCGGCCATCGAGCAGAGCGTCGTGGAAGGGATCACGGGCTCCGCCGCGTACGCGGAGCAGCGGACCGACGTCGCCGTCGTCGTCGACAACCAGCTGCCGGCGGCGGCGGAGCTGCTCCTCACCAACGCGGCGACCCTCGGCCTCGTGCTCGGCTCGCTCCTGGGCCACGCGCTCGCGACGACGGCCCGGGGCAGCATCCGCCTCCGCACCTCCCTCCCGGCCGACCGCGCCTTCCTCGACTTCGAGGTCGTCGACACCGGCTCGGGCATCGTGCCCGCGGACTGGGGCCGCGTGTTCCCCTCCGTCGAGCCCTCGGCCGACCCCGACGACGGCGACCCGTCGCACCTCCGCCTCAGCCTCGCGACCGTGGCCCGCGTCGCGACCGCGCTGAACGGCACGCTCGCGCTCGTGTCCTGCACGCCCGGCCGGGGCGCCCACTTCCGCCTCCGGCTCCACAAGCCCGTGATCGCGACCGACCCGGACCCGGAGAGCGTCCGGCACCGGATGAAGAGGGCGACGCTGCCGCGAACGTACCACGTGCTCGACGGAGGCGGCGGCGCGGGCACGGAGTCGGTGATGAGCGTCGCGCGGCAGCTCGGGAGGCTGGGGTTCGCCGAGAGCCCGGAGGAAGCGGCGACGATCGTCCTCGGCGCCGCCAACACGGAGGAGCGTCCGGCGCTGGGACGGCTGACGAGCCAGTGGCAGACCGTGGTCCTCGTTTCCGGTGAGCCCCCCCCACGAGCGGAAGCGTCGTCCAGCTAAACGCTATCGGGCTGACCTGCGATCATTGGCTCGACGTTCGCGCAGAATCGCCCGAAGAGGAGGTTGAACACCACCGCAGGCGCCTGTCCGATCCGCGCGTGCTCCGCTGCCCGTCGCCGGTCGTCCGCGCGCGCCTCTGGGCCGTCGTCGACGCGGCGCTGCACAACTACCACCGACGCGGGGGGCCGCTCTCCGCGGAGAGCGCCTTGCACGCCTCGCGCGACTCCACGCCGTCCGCCGGCGGCGGCGACGCGCCTCGGAGGCGCGACCGGGCCGCGATCCGCCTGCTCATCGTCGACGACAACGAGATCAACGTGAAGATACTCGTGATGTACGCCAAGCGCCGCGGGTACGCGCACGCTACCGCGCGGGACGGGCAGGAGGCCGTGGACCGGTTCGCGGACGCGTTGGACGGCAGGGCGGGGCGGCCCGAGGGCACGTTCGACCTGGTGCTGATGGACCTGCAGATGCCGAAGATGGACGGCGAGGAGGCGACGCGTCGGATCCGGGCGCTGGAGAAAGACGCCGGCACGGTTCCCAGCCTCGTATACATCGGTCAGTGTTGGTCTCTCTCTCTATATATATGTGTGTGTGTGTGTGAGTGGAGCTTGGCTGAAGGTGGGAGCGCTTGTTGGTTGCACACAGTGTCCGGCCAAGGTTCGGATTGGGACATCACGCGAGCACTGGCGGCGGGAGCGGACGGCTACTACGTCAAACCGTGCAGCATGCGCTCTCTGGACGACTTGATCGCGCTTCGATACCGGCCCGGCAGTTGAGCGCACAACATGCTATCGTCGATCCGCGCTGGGTGATTTGACTTGCGAGTCGGGGGGCGTGGCGAGGTGGACAAAATAAGGCGGAGAGCAAGCTCGTCGTACTACGTCTTCACAACGACACACACTTGCGCTGCTCTCCGCGCGCACACCCTTTTTTTTTTTGTTCTGACGACATCCTGTATTTCTTTGGGGTTTTATGAGGTAGAGGAGGGTATGCGCAGCAACATACATGTATCGTAACGTAACCCGACCTCGTTGTATAATCTATGTCTTGTATCGATCTTATATACTGCTGTTGGTTTCGATCATACACGAAACTGATTCAAGGCACGGCGCTGTGGAAAATCATACTGACTACTCGGTGATAACGGACCGCATGCGTGTCACTCGGCGACGCTGCTGGATAAGATAGACGGCGCAGCTTCAACGTACTGTACGGTCGCACTGGCGTGTTCGCCTCTACGTGCCCTCGATGGGCTTAGTCTGGTTGCGCGTACGTTCCGCAGAATGATGACGTCCGCCAGAATTGAGGGCATGGTCGCGTCGGGGGCCCGGGCGTTATCCCCCCCCCCCCCGCCCCATCCGCCGGTTCTCCGGGGTTTCTTCCCCCGTCGATTCCCCCGGTGTTTGGCGGCGCGCGGGGCAATGGGGTGTCTGCTATTGCTGGCTTCGCCATCCCCGGCCGATATTGACCTGTACGTGTACATCAGTCACGCAGCAGAGACACCGCGCGTTTCGGACTCGGAGGATCTTACGCAGGCGAGCGCAAGTTTGGGACGGGGATGCTATAGAGCGGGAGGCATGTGTTTGAATATGCGAGATCCCCATACCGCCGACCACATCGTGAGTTCGGAGGTGTCTGCTGGATTGGGCGAGCTCGTTACAGAACGCTTCCAAGCGTATTTCATCAACGGCCCGCAATCGATCGAGGCGAGATGGGCCGCGAAAGGCCTATGCAGTGACTGATAGCATAACGCTGGTCACAGACTCGGTCAGGAGGAGGGATTCGGTTGCTCACCCCGGAGTGTTGGCGAAAGGCACGAATGATGCCGAGCAGGGCGTGTAGCACCTTCCGGGGAATACGCGAGATGACATCCAAGAATATACACTCAAAGCACACGAGATGAGATCTGTATACGGGTGCGAAGATACTGGGGGACATCTGTAGCGGGAAAAAAAAAATCCTCGGGCCAGGCCAGTCAGGACGTTCGACAGTGCGAGGTTATCAATTAGGGTGTCACGAAGACGAGAACGAGGCCGGCGTGTCTCTAGCTCTGCAGAGCGCGGGTACATCCTTAGTTGGCTAGAGCACGGCGACGCGTGTTGGAGGTTAGAGTGAGAATCGCCGTGAACCCGGTCGTCGGCGAGCTGTGGTGAGATGGGCGCCATGTATCGTGCAGCATCGCCAATGGGGGGAGCAGAGTGCCAGCCTACATAAACAAGCGGACTTCCTGAGGTTGCCTTTTCAATTGTCTTCATGCTGCAGCTAGACCACCATATAGAGAACGCATCGACGTCTGCGGTGAGATCCATCCATGCATACCCGGGCGCAGAGTCGCCCGATCAACACGTTGGCGCATTGTCGACTGGCATGCATGATCATGCTTCGAGTCGATATACGAACGATCGCGCCCTGCGGGAGTGTCAAGACACGAGTGATTCTGTGCGTATTTTCTTCCGCAGCGATAGAAAAAGCTCTGACGGCGTTCACTCCTCTCAGACCAAAGTCACGGGCTTAACCTGTACAGCCCCGACGCTGTATCCACTCTGTTCTGATTCAGTGTCTGCTGTATACGCCCCTGATCTGTCCTTGCCCGACCTCATCCTCATCTCCGTTGATCACCACCGATTCTATGTTCACCAGAGTGCCCTCGCCACATCGAACAACGCCTTCGATGGCCTCCTTGTATTACCGACAAGGCACACAAGCGACGGCGCGGATATTCCTGCGGTATCGGTGCCAGACACCGCCGAAATTCTGAACATCGTCCTCCACGGGATTTACAACCTGACCTTCGCAAGCCCGCTTCCGTCGTTTGAGGCGGCATCCAGCGCAGCAATGCCTCTTCTCAAGTACGGATTCGACATTAAGCACGTGTTCGCACCCTCGACCAACCTCTTCAAGCTCTTTTCGACTCTTTACGCGCACTCCGTGCCGATGGACGTCTACTGCTTCGCCGCGCTGTACGATCTCGCGCCCATCGCATCCGTAGCGTCCAGGCATCTCCTCTCCTTCCCTTTCTGCACACTGGACGACGCCCTCGCGAAGAAGATGGGGCCTCGCTACCTCCGCCTCCTTCTCCGCCTCCACCTCGGACGCAAGGCCGCGCTGAAGCGCCTGCTCCTCCCGCAGCCGACGATGCATCCACCGAACTCGGTATGCGGCACGGCCGAGCAGCAAACCGTGTATAGCGCGTGGGCGTTGGCAAGCGCCGACCTCGCCCGGGACGCGTGCCCAAGTGAGTTGGGTCAACGGTGGCAGCTCCGCCATCCAAGGCCGCTATTGACACGATAACTCGACGCGTAGGCACCACCTCCCAGGATATTCGAAGCGTGGTGTATCCCATAGCCATCGGCCTCGGGTGCGCGCAGTGCAAGCTGTCGTTCGTGGACCGGTCGTTGAGGTTGATCGCCGAATGGGCGGCAGTGAAGGTGACGGCCACTTTTTTTTTGTCTGCTATCAGCCGGTCGGTCACTCATATCATGGCGGGACAGATGACCATAGTCACGGAATGACTTCCGAGTCAGATATCCTCGCGATGGATGATCCGCACGATGATCGACCATGCTCATGCCATCTACTTACGTGCGCGCTCTCCCGAAACACAGCTTCGACGTCGATTCTGCCGCCGCGTCCGGCAGCGTACCACTCTTCGAGGTCGCTCCACTGAAAGATCACCGTCCCGCTGTTCGGCCATACCATTATGATACTGTGAACCACCGAGAACCGTTGAATCCTATGCTCGAATGCATCGTGGGCGCGTTCTTGGCTCACGATGGGGCAAAAGTCGATGCACGGTGTCTTCTCGTAGTTGCCATGCTAAGTAAACGAGAACCGAAGTAGCCGCTCTCGGTTTTTTCCCACCTCGTGTTTCGTCTGGGGTTTCCCATCAGTCAGCGAGCCCGCCAAACTCCTGGAAGGAAGTCCGGTGCATGTGAGCTGATGCGGCAACTGTGCGGTAAGTATCTATCTCACGGGTAGATCTATGGAGCCCAGGGCCATGCATGGCGCGCTGGAGAGATCGACGTCGGCGACCCCGATAGTGCAAGCACTATTTATTTGTTGACGTTGCCCCAATCAACCGCGTCGCCCATCGACGTCCCGACCCAGTTCCTACCGTGCAGTACTTGGCCCTGCGAGCTGCAGCACCGACGATGTCTGGCGCAAGACGTGAGACAGGGATTCCCCCGCGTCGGCGATGACGCGCGTAATAGCGGTGGTTCGCCGTGAGCCCGGTCGTTGGCGTCGGGGGTCGGGCACGCTAGCCTGCGGGCCTGCATCGCCTAGCATCGACGGGGTGGAGCAAGCCGGAGTGCCAGCCGGAGTGCCAGCCTGCATAAGTACTCAAACGTTTCCCGAGTCGCAGAATGCTGAAGAGTGCCATTGATGGCGAACATCCCCCACGTCAGGTTTGCCGACACATGTGCAACAACGCCAACTTGGGCTGGCACCGTAGGAGGAGTCGGCGCGCCAGCCGCGGGTCCCGTTCAGTGGACCTTTGACGAGATCTTCGACTTCGACGCGATTTCGGACGTTGACAACCCCCCACTGGGCGGCAGTGCGAACAAACATAATCCTGCATCGTTCACGAGTACGAAGTGGCTGGTGAGTTCAGTGCTTAAATTCTGGATCGTGATCTCTGACGCGGAACTTGCCGGCAGGCTCAAGCGCCACTCACGGGATCGGATTGTACAGCCCCGACGCCTACAGCATTCACTTCAGTGTCCGCCATCTTTGGCCCTGGCTTGTTTGTTGCGCAGACAGCGCCCGACCTCATCCTCGTGTCCGCGGACCATGTGCATTTCTATGTCCATCAGCACCTCCTTGCCAAATCCACCAATGGGTTCAACGGACTTTTAGCCCGTCCCTCTGGCCTGGAGGCGTACAACAATCCCGCCGAACTCCCTTCAGCGTTGGTTCCCGAGTCAGTCGAAGTGCTGAACGTCGCCCTCCATGGCGTTTACAATTTGACGTGGACGACTCCCATACCATCTTTCGAAGTCGCATCCGGTGCGGTAACCTCGCTCGTCAAGTACGGTTTTGACGTCAAGCCCGTCTTCGCGCCTTCCACCACCCTCTTCGGGTTGTTCTCGAGATCGTACGCGCCGTCCGTGCCAATGGACGTTTACTGCTTCGCAGCGTCCTACGACCTCGTGCTCCTCGCGGTCTTCGCGTCCAAATATCTTCTCTCATTCCCACTCTGCGCGCTGGACGACACGCTCGCGGAGAAGATGGGACCGCGCTACCTTCGCCGCTTGTTCTTTCTCCACCTCGGACGGACGGATGCGCTAAAACGGTTGCTGCTCCCGCAGCCCGCACACCACGCGCCGAATGCGATCTGCGGCACGGCCGAAGGGCAAAGACTCACCCGAGCGTGGGCGTTGGCGAGCGCCTACATTGCTTGGGATGCACGTCCGGGTGAGTTAGCTCGTCGCCAGCTCCCGCCTGTTACTATCAAACTAAACCTTGCACTCCACGTGCAGACCTTACTTCTCAAGAAATCCGAAGCGTGATGGATCCGTTGCTGAACGAGCTCGAGTGCACGCAGTGCCAGCTATCGTTCTTGGAGCGTTCGTCGGCTTTGATTGCTCGGTGGGGAGAAGTAAAGGTATGTCGCTGCTCCTCATCGTTCATTTACGAGCTCTAGTCCTAATGCTATAGTGGACAGACGACCATCCTAGCAGAATGATGTCGTGACGACGATATCGTCCGCCGAGTTAGGAGCTCTGAAGGGATCCTCTGATTGATAACCTCATATCTACGCGGGTTCTGGTGTGTTGATCGCGTATTTCCTAAGTTATATCCCAGTCGTGCGTTCGACCCCTTGCCATATTCAGGACGGCGACGACAGTGCGTTCTTTGTACCTCAAACTTTCCGTTGTAGATGACGAGCAGGCGAATGATTGTATTCACTGTGAACCATATGTATGCTACCATCTATACCCCAGGATTTCTTATCGTGCTTGCTTGCTACCTTCAGCTGATCGCAATTCATCGACGCGGCCTCAGACCCGTATTGCTCTCCAATTGTTCGTCATACGCCACCCCAGATGTGGGTATGTTTGCCGCAGCGCGCGCTGGTTAAGTCCACGTATGCGTCGCAGTCAGTGACTCGGTCCTCCTCGCCCTAGGTTCGGCGTCCGCGCATGTGACCGATGCTGATCTCATGCATCCCTCCCGCAGAACACGTCCGCAGTCTCGTCAAGCTCTCCGTCAACATACACGTCTCAGAGGCATACCGACTGCGGAGTACATGTATTTGTGCCCTTGCTTTGCTTCCGGTGTATCGAGTGCATATGATTGCTGAGCGCCGTATCTCTCTGCACCTCGTGCCACTGCCACGTAATATTCCGTTGATGGACGATCGTGGAAGGACAAGCACTTAAATGCCTATATGAACGTAGGGAGCCCATCGACTTGGGTCTGACTGCGTCTGACGAAGACGCTGCACGGCTGCGTCCAGCGCATAGGGAACGTCATCTGGATTGATATACTCCCCATCACCATCGAAAACGTATGCGTATATCGTTTGTGCAACGGTCGGACCGTCCAAGTCGTTCATGGACCTTGTATCGAGGTCGCGATGAGCAGAGTGCACATACGGTATCGCGAACGCACCAGAGGGTAGCGATCACGGTCTTGAACCCTGCATAGAGCATCGTAGCCGCGAGGTGGATGGTCTGGTCTGGTTGATTCTGGAAGGTACGTCGTTGGCTCCACGTCAACGAAACCGAAAGCGTCGGTAGCTGACCTTGTCTCCCTTCGCGGTCTCGCAAGCGCTCAGAAACGCCATGAAAGCGCGCTGAAGAGGTATCGCCATCAGCTTTTCGATCGTGAGCATCTCGTCGTGCATGACGAAGCCACTTTCGAGGGGATTGTCCGGGTCCTGATGTGCGTGACACGCGAGGTGCAATATTGTCGCCTGAGGCAGCCTCTCGAGGATGCTTGTAGCGGAAACTCCGTCGCGGCTGCCGATGAGAACCGAGGCGTTATCCGAGGTCGAGAGGGGTATCAACGATCCCGCAGGTAGGGAAGCCTGTACGAGATCCAGCTCCTCGCGAGTCGATGCGAGGTCGGACCACTGTTGCGCGTGTGGACGTGGCACTGCAGCTACCAGCGCCCGGACATCCTGCTTTTTCACTGGCGTATAGTTCAATCTGATACCAAGAAGTGCGCTAAGCGTAGGCGTGTACGAGGAGACGACGTAATCCGAGCACCATTGGCCATCTGCGCCTGCGGCGTGGATGGGGAGGTGGACAAACGGTCCTGTTGGACACCACCACAGACGGGGACGCTGTCTGCAGGTAGAGGGCTGGACAAGGTAAATGAGTGTAACAGGCCATGGAGCTCCGTAATCACTTACCGATATTTCCAAGGCTGTGAGTACCGGTTTGACGATACTGTGCCAGAGACGACGCAGGATATTGTCAACTCTCTGAGTTGGTCGAGTCTTGGACATTTTGAGACGATCCACGGATACAGATCGCGCGTTCGCCACGGCGGTTCGCCAACCCGCCCCCGTGTCCGCAAGCCATGATTCCGTGACCACTGGTTCGAGCGGTATTTTGATCATATGGCCACACGACTTCAGGATGAGCGCATGACATGCCATCGAACTGGGAACCAACACCACAACGGGACCTCTCTCTGCTGCCCTTGTAAGCACCGAGAAAGGCAGAGGCATCAGGAAATGTTCCATTCCAGGTATTTTGCGAACTTCGTCGAGAAGCAAGTTGAACTCCTCCGTCTGCTTCCTTCTCCGAGATATTTGGGCATCCACTATTCTTGCGTCGTTATTTTCCTGTGAAGAATCACAGACCTTGTCTAGCTGTTGAGCAAGAGTCGCTAATCGGTCGCGGAAAGCGTCTGGTACGGCATCAAATGGAGAGCGCAAGTGCAGCGTATGCGTCCAGAAAATCGCGCGGCCTTGCTCAAGGAGTTCAAGGGCCTTCTCTGGTCGTGATAGCTGAAGAGCGAGTGATGCGCCGGTGATGGCCGTGCTCTGACCGATGGTGAGAGATCGTAAGCGTGCTCGCGGATGAAGGTCGAAGTAAGCCACTAGCGGTAGAAGACCGACGACTCGTTCATATACGCCGAGGAGCTGCAACGTCGTCGGGGATTCTGCTTTGAAGACATCCTGATGCCGTTGTTGTATGAGATCGAGAACATGTGTGACATATTGGATTCGTGAGCGAACGTCGCGCTCGTCGTCAATGAGGGCCTCCTCTAGGTAGGAAAGCGCCATAGGAATGTCGCAGTACGTTGTTCCTGGTTCAACGTACAGCTCCGCGGCGTCGACGAGGCATTGGCATCGCCCACGGCGGCCGGCTGAAATATTTGCGAGGAGGTGTTTAGTAGTTTTCTGCGCGCGGAGTGCGTCATCATGATCGTGAATTTGACGGAACCGAGTCAGGTAGCAAGCCGCGAGAGTGGGAAGGCACACTTGACCGTCTGCGCGCTGGGAAAAGCCATCTGCTATCCCTTCCAAATATGCGATGGCCCCGTCGATATCTGTACGATTGTTCGTGTGGCGACCACGCAGCAAGAGCGCTCTGGAGAGACAGTGTATCGCTTTGGCTTTGTTGACATGAGTATCGGGGATGGCAGCCAGGCATTCGTTTCCAAGGGATATTGCAGTCTCGAGGTCGCTCATAGAATGAATAGTCTCAAATCGAGTACACAGGCGGGAGATATAATCCGAAGTGATGTCCAAGTAAGCGCTGTGCGAGGGCAGAATGGTCGACGCAGCACGCTGGCCCCAGAACAACGCGTCATCTAGATCCGCGATATTCCCTGCCTCACTGAAGCGAAGAGCCAGTATTGTCGATAGATTATGGGCCGTTGAGAAACGTCGAGGGTGGTTCTCAGGTAGGGCATCGTCTGCCTGGCGTCCAAACAATATTGCCTCTGAAAGGTCGTCAAGCTTACCGCTCCACTCGAACCTCAGACGCAACTTCAGTGACAGATTGTGGAGATACATCCAATGGTCCACGGATTCGGGAGGAGAACGCTGCAGGATTTCACGTTCTAGATAGATCGACTCGTCCATGTCCCGTCCGTAAGAGAGGGTGAGCTCGTGACGAAGACTGAGGATAGTCGACAACATGCTCATCGAGTAGATTTGGGTCCGGCCACAAGATGCCTCGGTCTCGAGAATGTGGCGCCCTATGTCTACCGCCTTATCGAGATCATGGATTGTGCCCGTTTGGAAGCACCGGCGATACACAGCGGAGAGCATGTCATGTACCGTTCTTGATCTATCGATATGTGTCGGAGGACAGAGTCGAATGGCGTCCTCAAATATCGATAGACTACTGTCCAGATCAACTGGTTCGGTGAGTAGCTCGTATCGACAGATGAGGTAGATGCCGAGGTAACGAAGATGTCGGTGCCTATGAATGTCCGAGACGGCCAGATCCGTCAAAGCCGCTCGTTGCAAGTGGATGGCATCTTCTAGGTATGACGAAGTACCGGTCCCTTGAAAGAGGCGGAAGAGAATCCATCCGAGGATACGGCGGATGCTCGGTTTCAGTGGATGGCCCGTCCCGCAGACTTGAATGGCCTGACGACAAAGGACATCTGCGGTTTGGCGAGCCTGAGCATGAGCAAGGGTTTCGGCATCGAGGTCAAGGACGCGAGCATAGATCATGTACACAGAAGGACATATAATGGCCCGTGCACGACAGATGTCCAGAGCTTCTTTACTGTACTGCACCGCCTTGTCAGTGTCGGTTTGATCGTCGGTGTACCGCGCGCGCTCGTCGAAGGTACGGGCTAGCTCCATAAGCACATGATGCCTCTCTGGGAGCGGTGTCACATTGGAGCGCGAGGGATTTGGTTCCTCACAAACGCGAGAATGGGGGGGAGGTTTGGACCGCATCGCATCGGCCTCCAGGATGGCCGTGAATATCGCAACAGCCTGATCCGCAGCTGCAACGTCGCTTTCGTGCATGAATTGATTGACGAGGTCTAAGGCCTCAGCATAACGACCGATGGCCTTCGGAGGTGGCACTATGAGGTGTGAGTGATATCATGAGGTTGAATCAGGAGCGCCATCGAACAGGTACCTGTAGCACATCCGCAAATGTACGGACTCTTTGAATCCGTACGCACGGTACCAAGTGCATGTTGTTTTGTCGACGATTGAGTATCCGCTGTGCCGTATTCCGTCAATCATACATGTCTGTTGAACGCGTCGGTGACTTACCATCCACGGGAAGGTGTCTCTTATCCGAAGTTTCTTCACTCGACATAGTCAGTTATCAGATAGATGCTCTCTGCAATCGATGTGCACGCAGTCGCAGATTTGGGGAAAACGGGGCGACGACGTCTCAGCTTCATTCGTATTTCTTAGTATTTATAATCGGACCGTGTACCTGACGTGATGCGCTCAATGCCGGATTCCAAGCCTGGAAGACATCGTGCAGAATGACACATGGCAGTGAGCGCATGATCGCCGCATGGAACTAGATGTACGTACGAGTTTAAACCCGCACTTTGGCCTACGGGATGCTCTCTGGTCGGGCCTTCGGATGCGGATACGTTATATAGACTCGGGTGGAAACAAAAATAATATTCGGGTGATCTGAAGCATGGTGATAGGTGGGTCATCCGACGGCCTCGGATACCCGCAATGCCACCTGCAAGCGGTGTGAAAACCTTGGTTATTAGGAATAAGTCGCTTCCCATCAAGAAGGGATCGGCGAACGGCATTCCATTCTTAATCAGCAGCCCGCTCGTATACTGACCATACCTTTAGGACTTGGGCTTGGCGTAGATGATGATAATCCTGCAGGATGTTCCATACCCGGTTCGACTAGACCGACAATTGATATACTACGTGGTCGTGCCGTCTTCCAGAACCTTCTGTCAGCCCCAGCAGCACCCCGAGAGTCATACGCACAGATAAGTCGAGAATCGATATGAAAGGTGAGTGACAGCACTCAGTTCTTAATGCGTGGATTGTCTGACTGAGCACCGATGATGTCGGCGCATTTCGCCCGGTTCGTCAGCGCATACGAGCACAGAGTACGGAAGTAATGTGGAGCGATATTAACGTGCGTTGCTGTTGATTCCAAGGGACGGGGATGACAGTTGCAACAAAAGCAGCACTGTATCGCGGGAAAACCAGGAGGGGCAGAGCATGATGGACCATTCCCACGTGGCACTGACTTGAGTCGTGACGCCATCCACGATAATCCTTCCGGTTAGCATAGCTTGCTTCTTGCCACAGTATTGCTATCAATCTAATGCATCCTAGCCGACAACATCCTAACATCAACATTCCCCCAGGTGCTCGCCAGCCAGACTTACCAAACCCCGCGACAGCCTGGTCGCCCTATCTCTTCGAAGTTGAGCCACCGGACAGCGACCCGTACGACACATGGGAGGACGGTTATGGCGGGAACACACCATCCTACTACGCATCAAGCATTCGATCCCCGGCGCTCAGCGCGCGCTCACTTCGCGGTCTTCCTAGTCGACAGAATTCCGGGGCGAGCAGCGGGAGCCATCATGCGAGAGCAGCCAGTCTCTTCCCGACGCACTCGAGCATAAGCGTGAATCATGCCGTTCCTTCACCGAACGTGGGGTCTATTCACGCGGCACGCTCTCTGTCTGCGAGGCCGTCGCTAGAGCGTGGGCATCGGGCATCGAAGAGCGATGCGGGTCCTTCACCTCCGATATATTCGCCCACCGCCTCCTTCGCATCATTGAGCGACATGGACGCAGAGGTACGTAATCCGCCATCGAAACAGTTCGTCGAAACTCAGTCCGATGGCTTCAGCTACGTTCCATTGCGGAGCAATCAGCGCAACCCCTTACGGACGAGCAGTGTGTTATATCACCCTTTCTGTGCGCGATTTACCCTATGTTGACGGCACCCTGTTCTATATGCATAGATTACAATCAGAAGAAGGTTTGCGCGCTTTTCAGAAGGGACGTTTACTCGAAACCGATGAGGCGTGGCATCGACTACTCCCGACCTCAGCATTGGAGGCCCTGGGAAGTAAAGAGGTCAAGCGCCAGTCGCAGATCTTCGAAATCATCAAGACTGAGCGTAACTGTGAGGGTTCTGCGTCTAAGGCTCCGGCCGCAGTGCTCTCTGCTATCGGCGCGCTGACATACCCCCAGATGTTCGGGACCTCAAGCTCGTTCGAGACATTTTCGTTGAACCACTTCGGAACGCGGACCCGCCTGTAATCAAGAAGGACCGCTTGCGCGGCTTCATAAAGGAGGTGTTCTGGAATATGGACGAGATCCTCGCATACCACCAGCGCATGCTCAACGGCCTTTTCGCCCGCCAACTCGAACAACATCCTTTCATTCACTCCATTTCCGACGTCGTCCTCGAAAGTAAGTCACTTGTCTCCTGTACGCATTCAGAGTATATATCTCACCCTGCTTGCGCATTCCGCCAGCCGCCCTCGTGTTCGGAGAAGCCTACGAATCGTACTACAAACACTACCCACTCGCTAAGGCCCGCCATATCTCAGAAGTCAACCGCAACGGCGACTACGCCTACTTCATCCAGCAGCGGCGACTGGACCCTAGGCTCCGCAAGCGCGACTTTAACGCGTTTCTCATACAACCGACCAACCGTCTCACGCAATTAAAGCTTCAACTCTCAGGGGTGGAGAAAGTGACTCGACAGCTCTACCAAACGTCAGATGCCGACAGAAATGACCTGGGCAGCAGTGGGCCTGGAAACGTCTCGGACGATCACACGGACATCAGCGGGTTGGAGGTGGTGCAAGAGGTCATCAACGGGATCATTAGGACAAGTCAGCCAGGCATCGATGTGGCCGACTCGAAAGCCAAGTTCTGGGACCTTTGCGAGAGTCTCGTGTACCAAAGGGGGGAGATCATCGTGCGTTTCTGTTTCCATCGATCGTGGCGAGTATTAATAGCTGTGTTCAGGACATGGACCTATATGACGAGGCGAGGACGTTGGTATACTCGGGACCGCTTGCGCGAAGACAACGAACTGAGTTGGATTGGCACGGCTGGCATGACTTACACGTTGCGCTGCTGGACAACAATCGTAGGTTGCAATTCATTCGAGAAGGGATCGAGCGCCGCTAAGACTTCATACAGTGCTGTTCACCAAAGAGAAAAGACACACAACTGGCCTCTTACGCCGACACGTCATATCGAGGGTCAGTCACTCTGTTCATCGTCGCCTAGCTCACAGGCTCAAGCGGCCAACAGCCAATTCCTCTAGAGTATCTTCGTTTGGGGAACTTCCATGATCCACCCGAGTCACGGAAGAAGAAAGATACAGAAGGGCGGAGCCCCCTGGGCCGCCTTCTGGCCGAGTCCGAACCGATGTACCCCTTCACTATCTATCATGCTTCGGAAAAAACAAAGCGACGATATACCCTCTACGCGAGGTCCGACGAGGAGCGAAAGAGGTGGAAATCGATGCTCAAGGAAGCGCAGATGGTGCGGAAGGTCAACGCGGATGCCAATATGGTGCGATAATGCGATCTGACCGATGATTCGTGCGGGGTAGATGACGGCGGGGCTTTAGTGGTTCGCGCCGCAAGTGGTAGACGATGGATTTTTCAGGACCAGCGGAAGCAAGTCGCAGGTATCGCCGTCGTCCAAATTCTCCGGCAGGATCAGCTGCGCATCGGCATTCAGTGCGTTGGGACGCATGTTTCGATGTCATTCTTTGTTTCGCTGATAACGGTACAGCCAGCGGAAGTCGACAGTTTATCGTCGTAGGTGCTGCAACAGGAGTGTTCGCAGCTCCCAGGGGCGTTCACGGTTAGTATCGTTGGTACCTCCTCCACCGAATTTGGCCAGGTCCGTGAACACATTTTCAGATTATCGAAAGGTCATACCCAACGTTAATGCGACGTCGATGGTGTGCATACCGAACTTCAACAAGATCATCATACTCCAGAACGGATCGCTTCTCTCGTATTCTCTCGACGTCCTGGCAAGGGCTGCACAAGGCCTGGATGACTCCGGCACGCTGCGGAAGACAGCGACGACGGTGAACTCAAGCCAAGACGGTACCGTGCTTTTCTTCCGAGCGGGGAAGGTCGGTAATAGGACGCTACGTAGGTTGTCCCATGTGTCACCTTCGGCGCGACATCTATAACTGATACGCATTGTTCAGTACTATACGCTGCAAAGAGTCTGCTGCAGGTAACGCTCTACGCCGTCGAGATCGTGGATCAGGCTGCGAATATTCAACGCGGCTCGCCTTCACCGGCGTTCAGGCAATTCGGCAGTGTGAACAACCTCATTCTCTGCGCAGCGACTGTATGCTGATCTCCGCTCTCGCTTTACAGCCTCTTAGTCTGCCCAAAGACGTCCACGACCTGTCGCCGCTCATCAAGACCGTGGCAGTATGCGGCGAGCGGGGAATTCTGATCGTAGATCCGACCAAGTACGTCGTCGCTGCGCCGTTTGCGTTGTGTCTCGCATTTTTATTTTTACTCACCCATCGATATGTCGCAGCCTCGGAACCTCCGTCATGACGGTGGTGCCCGACTTCAGAGGCGCCTCGCAGAATGCACCGCTGTCGAGTCTCAAAGAACGGTGCGAGTCTGCCAAAGCGTTAGGGCTGGTCCGATGCAGCGCGAACGAATTGCTCGTCGTGTACGACGGTACGTCCGTGCTGTCGTAGTGTCTCTGCAAGTGGTGTTCACGTCATCCTCCCCCAGCGGTCGGATGCTATGTCGATAAGCACGGCGTCCCCAGCCGGTCCTCGGGCTACCTCCGCTGGGAGAGCACCGCGAGTACGTATGCCCATCGAGGCGACCACGTCCTGCTCTTCTCGGCGGAGTTCATCGAGATCCGCAACGTGGCGAGCGGGAGGCTGGTGCAGGTCATAGAAGCCTCCGAAGTCCGCCTCCTGCATTCGGGATTCGGCTCGGCGGATCCGCTCCTGATCGCCATGGCCGGGAGCGAGCGTGATGAACACGGCGCGAGCGACAAGGTGGCGGAGCTGGTCCAAACCGCGGAGCTGGAGCCGGCCCCGCTCACCGCCGCCGACTCGTCGGCCGCCTGGGAAGAGTGGGACATGACGTGAGGCGGGAAGGTTGCCCGGTGCGATCATCCGCATTCGTTGTAGCTTATTTTTATTTGGGTATGATAAACATGTGCTCTCATATGCTTCAATTCTGGCCGTGCTGTAGTATTTAAAATAGATGTGTTCTTCGCGGTGCTTGACGCCTTCGTGTCGTTGTCACTAGCCCAGAAGGCTCGGTGCTCGACCGCCCGCGCTGCCTCGCCATGGGTCTGACGAATCCGATGCGACGGTTGCTTCGTCTGCGTCAGACTCGCTGCAAGCGACGAGCGAGCAATTCGAGCGACTCGTCGCTTGGGGGGCTAAGCCTGGGGGAATCCGGTGCTGAGGCGGTCGCTAACCATGGCCACAGTATAGCCCCGGGCGAGTGCCCATCAGGAAAAATCGGACTATCGAAAGAGTCGCTTATTGGGTACCGAAACCCTCTAAAGCTACTAAATGAGCACGTTTTAGGAGGTTTTAGGAGGTTTTTAGCAAATCCGGTTTTTCCTGGGGCCCAGGAACATTCTCGATGACGATTTGCAAAGATGCGCCGCGCGGGCTTCGTCGTTCATATTTCTTTCGTTCTTCTAGCAAAAGACAGGGATCGGTAGGGGGGAAAAAACGTTGCTACGCCTATAAGCGACGCGATGACACGGGTGTGGTCGGGCCGCCATCGTCGTCATATACAATAAACGACTCCCGCGCGACATCCTGGGGCCAAAAGCCAATGGGGGGTTGTTCAGCGGAGCGGGCGTTTGTTTCAGTCCGACCGTCGCGACGGATCCGAGTCCGAGTCCCGGGTCGGCGATTTGCGCCTCTTGCGCCCCGTTTGGCGGACGTGAACGGGGACTTGACGATAAAGGGCGATGAGCTTTGCGCGCGCGCGCGGGGGGGGGCGGGATTCGGGGCGGGGGGCCGGGCGTTAATTTATGTTAATGTCAGTTCTCTTTCACGTGCGCCCGAACGGAGGGAAAGAGGGGGGAACGGGGGCACACACCTTGGTCAGATCCGTGGAGGCTCGGAGACCGGGAAACTCCTTCGATCCGTAGACGTGGAATACGCCGCCGTAGCATTCGGCCAAGGCGGGCACGGGGACGGTCCCCGCGGCGATGGAGAGCACGTTGAAGATGCGATAGCGGAGGAGGTGGTAGCCGCTCTTCGTCACGGATAGATCCTGAACCGTTCCGTCGTTCGTTTCGTCAGGCACGCGGAAGGGATTTTTCGCGGGCACAAAAACCAAAAAAAAAAATCACGCACGGGGAAAGGGAACATGACCGACTTGGCGCCTCCGTACTCGAGGCGGATCGCTTCGGCGAAGCGGCTGCCCGAGAGGTTCTCGGTACACTTCGCGCTCTCCTCGAGGGTCGCGGGGACGGGCTCACCGTGCCGCCAATCCGACGACATGGGGAACAGGTCGACGTTGCATACGAAACCCTCGACCCTGACATCACTGCGCCATGCTCAGCATCACCCGGCGCCCCAAAGAAAAAAACAAAAGGACCGACGCACTCCGTGTTGCGGATCTCCTTTTCGGTTGCAGAGCCTTCTCCCTGCCACTGGGCAGAGGCGTCGACCACGAAGAAACGGGCGACGAGGATCGGAGGAGGATCGAGCTGGGCGTCGGGGACATCAATCAACAACGTGCAGCGTTATACCGGGTCCTGTGTGCGGGCCCACAAACCGGGCGTCTGTCTGCTGGGGTGTGGGTCTCGTCAGGGCACTGCCACATGACGGATGTGTACTCTACAAGTGTATTAGAAAACGACCGAGGGCACGAACCTTTCGTGCCTGCCTTCCGAGCCACCTCCGCCGCCTGGATTTCGCGCAGCTCGGTGCGGACGGTCAAGCCGGAGAAGGTGCCGGCCGCGAACGCAACTGGACGGCCCATGGGGGACATTCTGGTTGGAGTGAGAGTAGGAGGGGCTGGGTGGGGGGCGGGTGAGGTATCCCCCCGTCCCGCCCTCGAGCTTTTTAGTACGGCCTGCGCGAACGTCAGCCTCGCCCACGCCGTGATCCGGGAGTTTGGGTGGGGTCGAGGATGTGGCGGGTCCCCCACCAGAGCGGGGGATTTGATACGTACGGCCGTGGCATATACTCAGCGCGTACCGGATCTCAAGCCGTAGCGGTGAGCCTGCACCTGGCGAGTGCAATACGTCCACGTCGCCAGATGTCACCTGCGATAACGTTGAAAGAAAACTCGAATCAAAGCTTGGTGTCGAAACGTCGGGATGTTGGTAACGGACACGCACCGCTTCTTTTCTCCATTCCGCCACAACGAAGACCCGGCATCGCCCCCGCAGCCCTTGTTTCCCCCACCCAGCGATGCAGAAGCGCTCGATACGCCTCTATATTGAGTTTGGATGTCGACGAGCGCGACTTCTTGTGTCGCCATTACCCCGCCGGACCACCGCAGCGACCAGGCTTCGCGGACGCTTTCACTCTGCAGGTGCGGGACAGACTGAAGCGCCTCGCCTCGCTTCCGGTACTAAGTACATAGAACGGCCACGATCAGTTCGCTCGGTTGCAGGGCGCGGTCGACGTCGTCGACGTGTGGATCTGCGTGCTCATGCATATATATGTACACATCTGAAACACCGATCATCGCAGGGGCGTTCGGGAAGCAAGGCCGTTGGTCTTTTCTGCCTCACGGGTCCTCCCACAAATCACACCCACATAGTCACTAACGTCCTGCTTTTCCGCTCTCCTCCACCCGCCCGCCCCGCAACCCCCCCCCCCCCCGGGGCTACAGGCGACGTGCGCACGCACACGCACACAAGCATGCGGAGCTCCGACACCGTTCATTGCTCGAGGATCGCCAGTCCAGACCGGTCGTCGGCACCTAGCTCCTCTCCCGGGTGACCGGCACAGGCGTTGAGATAATAGCGTCTGGCTCATGATCGTCGACTGCGCCAACATGCAGCAGCGGACGAGGAGGAGAGCGTCAAGCTTCCAAGAAGGCGCCCAGCCGAGCAACGTGATGGGGCCGGTGCTCGCGATAACGTCAGGCGTGATTGTGGCAGATATACAATCAGTGTTGCGAAAGAATCGTAGGATATATGCTATCATTAAAAAGAAAAAAATTCAATAAAAAGAGCGAATGGACAGCGACGCCGAATGGGGAGGGGGGCGTTCGTCACCGTTGAGCGGTGCACGCGCGTTCTATCCTCTTCAGCAAGGACTTGAGGGTGACGCCGGATCGATTGCTGTTGGCTTCCAGCCAGATCTCCATCTCTTGCCGCAGCTCCGCAAGCTCGTCGCAGAGCGGCAACTCCCCAGCGAGCGAGGGGTTGAGCAGGAGATCGAACAACCTGCTCCAGAGATCGATTTGCCAGTACCGCTTCAGCGGCGTCGCCAGCTTCACGCGCTCCCCGGGAGACGCCGCGTGGCTCAACGACGCGTCGTCCATGTATCTGCCGAACAGCATGCAATAGACGATGTCGGCCAGGCCGTGATAGTCGGGCTGGAACGTCCAGGGCAGTCGTTCCCGCATCTCCCGGCAGTCTCTGGCGTCCGTGTTCCAGTCGCTGACGAACGCCTGGCCGGCGGGGAACAGCCTGGTATCGATCGTCCGTCCGAAGTCGATGAGCTTGATGCCTTTATGCAGCCACCCGTCCGCGTCCGGGCGATAGGTGCCGGCCAGGTTCGCGTCGCCCCCCGGTACCGGATCGAGCCTGATCAGGCAATTGTCGATCTTCAGGTCTCCGTGGACGAACCCGGCGCGGTGCATGCCCTCCACGAGTCGCATGAGCTCGATCGTGAAGAAGAAGATGAGGAGCTCGTCCATGCAGGCGCCCTGGCGCGATATGCCCGTCTCCGCCGCGCGGTTCACCATGTCCAGCAACGTCCCCTGTGCGCATAGGTCCATGACAAAAAAGCTCTCGTCGCGGTAGGCGTACAGCGCGTGTGGCACGATCACGGACCGGCGGAGATGGTCGGGCAGGACGGCGTGCAGGCGATGGAGGACATGGTACTCCCAGACGTTGCGCGGCCGAACGACTTTGAGCGCGAACCTCGGCGCCTCGTCTTCTTCGTCCTCGTCATCTTCCTCCTCCATGTCCTCGTTCACGGGCAGATCCGTAAGGTCCTTCGCGGCGAAGACGGCCCCAAAACCCCCTTCGCCGAGCTTGTCGTAAACCCCGAAGCGCCTGCCTTCGATCTCGAAGCGGAAGTACGGCGCAGCCAAGGCCGAACTGCTCGATTGTCCAAGCTTCTTGGCGAACTTCTGGAGGCCATCGAGGAGGTGCGCGTCGTCACGCTTCAGGTCGTGGTATCCAGGGACCGCTGGTATGAGGGACATCAAGGTCGCCAAGCGCTGCGGATCGAAGGGATTGCACGGCTCCGGGAGCGTAGACACGGCCACGAACGATGTGGACGCTGGAACGGCATCGTCTGCCCCCGCATCCTCGTCGCCGGCGCTGGCGTATGGCCTGTCCTCTCCGTGCACGTCCTCCAACCCCAAGGCGTTCCCGTTCCCGCTCGTCTGACGCAGATCCCTCGTCAACAGGTCCGACACCTCCGTCACCGCCTGATCGTCCAAGCCCTCCAATATCCGCCCTTCGACGTGCCCCAGCGGCGTTCCCTCCAGCTGCGCGCTCATCGTGAACTCGAACGTGCGCTCCATCACGGGCGTCATCACCGTGAACGCGCCGAAGCGGCCCAGCGGCTGCAGCACCGCGTGCCGCCCCTCTTCCTCTTCTTCGTCATACTCCGCCGGGTGCAGGTCTGGCGTCTCGGGCCCTTCGTAGCTCTGATCCCCAGAGGTTTCCGCTCGGGCGTACTCTGCCGGAGGATCCTCCATCATCGAATCCTCCTCCGTCTCGGGCTCGTCCAGAGGGGTGAACTCGACATGGTGATCCTGCGAGCCGTCGGTCTCCGACTCCGTCGTGTCCGTGTCGTGATCATGGCCCTTGACGAACATTCCGACGTCGGCCTCTCCTTCCGGAGGAGACTCGGAGCGCTCCTCCTCCTCGTCATCTTCGCGAATGGCGCCCAAGCCGGGAGGACGGGTAGGGTCCTGGGTGATCGTCACCGTCGGCGGATCTTCCGGCTCTGGCTCCTCGACGGCCGCGGTGGCGACCGGCGCATTCTCTTGCTCCTCCTCCCGATGCCTCAAGGGCCTGAATGCCCCACAGACCGGCGTCGGCGTCGGCATGGCGCCATTCGGCACGCCGGCGCCAGGCCTGACGAAGACCTTGAAGGGCGTCTGCGTGTCCGCGAACGGCGTGAATGCGCCGGGAGTCTTCGGGCCGGATGCTGCCGGGGGCGCGCTGAACACGTCGCCGAGCGGGCCTGGCTTGGGATGAGCGCCGCTGCTCGTTGGGGCGGCGGCGGCGGACGCCGGAGCGGGGGTGAAGACGGCGGCCGTTCCTGGACCGCGCGAGAACAACACGCCCCCGCCGGCTGGGGTCTTGGGCCAGTTCTCCGAGGCGGCGTTCGCGCCGTCGCCGTCTTGTTCCGAGTTTGGTCTCGGGGTAGGCTCGGCGGTCTTCTCCGCCAACGCGCGACGAACGCCGGGCGTGAAGACCGCTGCCGGAGTACGGTTGGGCTGCGCACCGTCGACGAAGGGCTGGAACTGCGAACGGTTTCCATCGTAAGTACCGCGTCGGGTCGTTTCGAATCGAGCTCGGTTTACCTTGAGCAGCGTCGGGCCGGGCGTGATACCCTGCCCTCCCCCGTTCTCGTCGGCAGCCGCATCATGCAAAGGTTTGAAAGCTAGTTTACTCTGTTTCAGGACTTTTCGGCTGCGGGGCCGCAGGAAAGATTGAACGTACACGGCGTCTTCAATGGTGGATTTTCGGCGCCGTCGACGTAGGGTCGGAATGGCGTTCTCGCATGTGCGTTCTCGTCACTCTGGGTCCGAACAACCGTGTGCGGATCGCTGGGTCCGGGCGTCTTCGCAGTGGCAGGCACCTCGTTCTCAGCGTTGTCCACGAACGGGCGGAACGAGACTAGTCAAAGCACACGTATGAGTAATGCTGAAGAGAGAACGAACAAGCGCGCTAGAGCACTACTTACGCGGAGTCTTCACGGGCGCGGGCGTTGTGTGTGCATGTTCGTTCTCGTCCACGAACGGCCTGATTGAGCCTGGCGTCTTCGGGTCGGGGACAGATGACGCGCTGTGGCTCCGCGTCAACGGCGGAGGCGCCAACGTCCCCGGAGTGAGAGGTTCGATCTGCATCATCCCTCAATAAACTCTCACAACAACGGGCGAAACGCATCATATAGTCACCTTCTTCAGCGGTGCGTGTTTGCTCCCCGCGGCCGGCCCTAATCGCATACTCTTCTCGGGCGAGTTGTACATCCCGAACACGTCCGCGAGCGCCTCCTTCGTGTTGATCGTGACCGTCGGCTCCGCCGCCAGACTCTTGCGCGCGCCGCCGCCCGTCCTCGTCGCGTTCTTGCCGCCGTCGGCGAAGTGCACTTTAACGGTCGTATCGCGCCCGCCGCTGGTGCTGGTCGCGGAGGCGTCGGAGACGAGCGGCGGCCACTTCTTGTTGAGCAAGCCTTGCGATCGCGCGCGGGCCTCGGCGAAGGACCATTCGGATTGGGTGGCGGGGTCCCAGATGAGCGAGAGGTCGCACATGAGCCGCTCCGGGCGCCGGCCGGGAGGGTTGGGCGTGAGGAGAGGTGCGTAGCGGTTGTGGCCGTGGAGGGAGAGGGGTGGTTCGGTGCGCGTCGTGGATGTAAGGATGAGGGTCGAGGTGGCGGAGGCGGAGGCGGAGGTCGAGGTTGAGGGCGCATGTGTAGCGGCGGACGTGGAGGTGGATGATGGCGAGTGTGCGAACGACGGAACCGGTTTCGTCTTGTTATGCCTTGCGAGGAAGTCTGCGTATCGCTTCTTGAGGCGTTCGAGCGGTCGGGCGCGGCGCGTGATGCCCATGCGGTATATCTCGTCCGCTTTGGCATGGCTAAGACGCATACGTTCAGGTCTTATCTCACAAAAGGCGCGCATACTCACTGCCCATCTCGCTCCAATATGCTCGCAAACTCCTCCCACAGCTGCGCGTACGGCACGCCGATCTCCGCCTTCACCAAACCCCGATACACCTTCGCCTGCTTCTCCTTCGGCAAGCGGCTCGCGTACAAGCTCCACATCTGCAGGTACCGCAGGTCCGTCCGGTACGCCGCATCCTCCTTGAACTTGTGCGTGACCTCGTGCAGGAGCTCGGTGAAGCGCGACTCGGAGTTGGGCCGGCCACGGTAGGCATCGGCGGTCCATTTGACGAAGCGTTCGTAGGCGGCGAGCGGGTCGGCGTCCTCTTCGAGCGCCCGTTGGACTTCGAGGCGGTACTGATCTCGTTCCAAGCTGAGATCGGACGTCGGGCTTGCGGGCGCGGCGGCCATATCACTTGCAAGTTGCAGCCCTTGCTACTTACCCCCCGCGGATATGACCGTCGATACGGAACGAAAGCACAGGGTTGAAGCGTCACATGACCGCGACTGGAGTGGGAAATCCGAACGCGACGCGCGTTTCTTCAGCAACAACACACGCAGTCAAGGGCGCGAAACTTGATCGCCATCGTTATACGCACGCAGCGTCTGATCCGCGCAGCCTGCAGAACAAGGGTCTGCAGATATCAGCCATGGATGGGGCATGTGCATACAAGATCGCCACTGCTCACCGGAAAGACGGATCCGCCAGCTCTTCGTCAATACCTCGTCGACACACCCTGAAGCTGAACCTAGTATTGCTCCAATTCGGCGGCACGATAGCGCTCGTTCTGGGACGACACGGCGGAGGCGTCGTATCTCTCGGCTGCTGCGAGTCTTCTTACAGCGCTGCTCAACGTTACCTCCTACGGAATATCAAACTTGCAAGCTGCGCGACGTCGCGTGCGGTTCTGGCATCATGTATCACCCCACCCCCCCCCTACATACGTTAACCACCGACTTACGCGCCGGCTCGAGCACCTCAAGATATGCGTACCGACGTACTGTATACTCCTACGCACATCGCACTGCATTGCAGACGCGTAGAACGACGATGACACGCGGGTGATTGCAGTCAACGTTTGCTGTGTGTACGCCTCATGCATGGCATGCTCCACGGCAGCTCAAAACAAGTAATTTCACCGTATCGTTGGCGGAAGACCGCAACAGCAGAAGCGGCTCCCGCGGGCGTGGGCGCTCGGATGTGCCATACGTCGGATGGGACGCGCGATCGGGTCAATACTTACACCCTCTCCTCCTCACCTCGTCCTTCCTTTTTTTTCTTGGTTGTTTTCTTCCCCTTTTTCTCGTCGTCGTGTTGTTGTTCGTTTATGCCCACATCCGTCCTTTCTCCCAGATATCTCGGCGTCGGAGATCCACGCGGCGCTGGGTCCGTTAGCCGACGACATCGAATGTACGCAATGCAGGGCGTCGTTCCGGGAACGCGTATCGTCGCTCGTCGCACATAGGGAAGCGGTCAGGGTCAGTTAGATCTCTTCCACACCCCGGTTGTGCTCTATATCAAAGCCCGTCTGATGCGGACGATCGATTATTATTTTTTTGTCACAGACCACCATCGCGACCGAGGACGCGACCTAACTCGGATCGTCTGTTCCGCCGGGGGAGAAAGTCATTGTGAAACTCCAATTTCTAAAAACGAGTTTTTCAGCAGGGGATGGTCGTCACGGTTTCTGGAGGCTGCGGCATCATAACAGTGACCCGCCTTTTCTCGACAATTCGGTCATATACGGAAGGACCGTTGGAGGGATACGACAGGATCGCCGTAATCCACGTGGACTCTTCGAACCATAAGGCCGACGAGCTACTCCTATTCTCCTATTTTCTCATCCTGCTGGACAGCATACACGGGTCCAGAGTGCTGGTAGGTACCAAGTAGTCAGTCCTTTCGCTGTTTCGAGCTTTCGCTGATACTATCGCCATACCTCGCGGTAACATTTATACCTGTCACAGAACATAGGTTCCGGACTTGTAGCTATGACTTGGTTGTCTTGTGTGTTTGCGGCGGATTAGAACCCCAAGAACACATATTTTTATGTGTACTACTTACAGCCGGTACGGAAATCCACGAGGGCTGTATCGCTGTTTTGCGTTACTCGCATGACTCCTGAGCGCTCTGAGAAGTTTGTACAGATCGTTGTACAGTAACAGTCAGCATCTTGGAGACACGCATCGCTCCAAGTACGCTCACCCTCGCCTTATCTACCGTCCATCTCACTATGCCGTCGAACCCGCGGGCGCACGCCGTTGGACTGACGCGCGATCGCCTACGAGGTAAACCAAAGCGACAATCGTGAGCCCATTGACGAAATGTCCTCCACTTTTCCCAAGAACGCCGCTTTTAGTGAGGGTTACGTACCTGCGTCAGCGCCGTCGACTTTTCCAGGCCCGGAAAACTCTTCGTGTCCCAGATCCTGATCGTCTTCTGCGAGTAGCATTCCGCCAGTACCGGGATCGTCGAGCTCGAGGCGCTCGCGCTGGCGACGACCCCGGGTTGCCATGCTTGCAGAGCCGGGTCGATGCTGCTGTCGAGCTCGACCCGCACGGCGGTGGAGTGTATGTCGAACGCGCTGTATCGCAACACGAACTCGCCCGTCTGCCGGATGGAGAGGTCCTAAAGAACGGAAAAACGGAAGCGTTGTTACGCCGTTTCAGCACACGGAAAAAACCTCGCGGGAGGGGGGGGGGTTCGCGACGGGGAAGTTCGGGTAACAAAAACACGGACTAACCGAGAAAGCGAACACGATCATGTACCGGCCGCCGTGGTGTACGACGGTGGCTTGAGTACTGCGTTCTCCCTGCCCCCTCCCGAGAGATATCAGGTTTTCGTCGTTCGGTAAAAGTGGAGAGTGAGGGCCCCACTCACGAACAGCTCCGACGCCATCGAGCGAGACTCGTCTATCCGGCCCCAGCCGCCGACGACCGGGCAGGTCGCGGACCGGTCGCTGGGCGCGCTCGCCTTTTTCTCCTTCCCGACGGATTCTGGCTGGGCCGTGGCGTCCGAGATGAAGATGGTAGTGCCGGGGCCTGAGGCGACGGTAGAGGGCTGCATCGCTTGGTGGAAATCGCCCGGGGGCCTCGCGGCGCCATCGAAAGCGTCGGCTCCAGTCGGCTCCGAGCTGGAACTTGCACTGCTCGACGACGCGGCCATCGCGCCCGAGGGTAGTACCAAACCGTCGTTGTTACTCTCCTCCTCCACCCGGACGAAACGGAAGAGATCGGCACGGCAGATCAGGCCCAACGTCTGGAATTCCCTGCGGGGGGAAAAAGCGTTTCGGGTCAAATCGAGGGCGCACACCGGGCGCACCCCTCCTCTCGTCCTTCATCGCGCAGGAACGGCTCTTACCTGTACTCTCCATCCGCGAGCTCCCGTTCGCTGTGCTGTGCGGTACCGAAAGCGAAGACCTCGAATAGACGGAGCTGAACGACCGGCGGCTTCGAAGTGGACACGGGACACACGAACCCCGTCAGCGTTCGGTTTCGACGTTTGCAAGGAAGTAACGGGCGAGCAGCCTCACTGGGTCGATGGCGCGCCGATCCTTGGTTCCGAACCTGCTTGGTCCTCTCCCTGAGCAACTGGTTCGAGAAAAGAGGAAAAGAAGGAAAAGAAAGAAAGAACGAAAGAATGGGGAATCCAAACGCACTTTCTCCCGCGCACCGCGCCTTGGATTTCACTTAACTCTGCCCTTATGGTCCTCCCTACGAACCGCCCCGTCGCAAAGTAGCTGGTATGGCTGACGGTAGACATTAACTTGAAGAGATGCTGTGTGTTGAGCTTTGGTAGGGGGGATGCGCGAAGGGGTTATAAAGTGCTTTCATTATTCGCAGCCTCCATGACCTGCAGTGGAGTCGACGGTCGTGCCTGTCAGCCCCAGCTGGGAGGGGAATCCCCTGAGGATACGTGACATGTCGTACTACGACTTCTCCGCGCCAAGTTCCGACATGTTGGCGGTTTTCGAGGATTGAAACTCAGCGAAGCTTTGACGGCCGCCTTATCCCACCCTCTTGGACCGGTGAACAGCTTTACTTACTCTCGGGTCTGCACCGTTCCCCTGCACATACTCGGCCTCAGGCTCCAGAGCCGGCGGGAGGAGCCCACGCCCACTCGCGAGGCGGGGATCGCGGTTCATTCCACTTACAGTATCTTCATTGGCCTGCGGTGTCGGAGGCGTCGAAGCGATGCATAAGACTTCCGTGTAATATCGAGCGACATCTGGTTCCACCTTATGTAACTGGTAAACAGACTCATCTCAACTGATACGGAGACACGGCAAAGTATTGTGATTGTAACGTAAGAGCGACATAAAGTAATCCAATAACGATACAGAGTACAGATGGCGGAGAAGGTATGGATCAGGCACGGGTGTTATCGCTACAGTCGAGAGTAAGAGTTGCTTGAATCAGGGCGTCGATCCAGTCGTTTAGTGCCAGAGACGTCGAAGAATGAATGAAGGTATGGCGTGAGCGAACGCTCTAGGGTCGAACGGGTTTTCATGGGCGTCATCGCGCGCAGTAGGGGTGGAGAAAGTGAGGTCTTCATGAGGACCACTTGAGGACGGCGAGGGCGATGATCACGGCGATGATCACGAAGAAGGTAAGCGCTATAAGCGCGTACGCGCAGCGCTTGGCCCATCGTCTTTCCGCGACGCGAATATCGGTCAAGAGCTGCTGGCGCTCGAGGTCCGTCTTCTCGGAGTGCCAGTCGGCGGGCGCGTTCAGGGAGCAGAAGAGCACGATGGTGCCAATAATCCAGAACGGAGGGAAGAGGAAGCCGTATTTGAAGAGGTGCATGGCGAGCGTGACGGGTTCGTGCTGTTCCTCGATGGAGTAGGCGGGGAGGTCTCCCTGGGTGGGGTACGGCGGGGGAAGGTCGCTTGTGCTAGACAGCGGGCGAGGGCGTGTCGTGCGGGTGAAGCCAAAGAAGTCATCCACGGCATCTGCGCGTGCATGTTAGTGATGCTACGTGAAGTGCAAGAGACGCGTGAACATACCAGTGCCGTCAAGTTCTTGGTCCTGAGGGTGCGAACGCGCAGAGGAGGTTACATGCGCGGGTGCAGGGGAAGCGAGCGTGGCCTCGGGGGCAGATGCCTCCCGTACCGCAGTCACAAGGACATCGTTATCGCGAATCTGCTCCTGGGTCTTGGATTTCGTCCAGTAGCCGTGAATGATTTGGGAGGAGGAGCACGTGAAGGCCGACATTGTAACGAGTATGAAGGAGGAGGTGGCTGAGGTGGATGCTGGTTCGAGAAGTACGGGAGTGCTGGGCTCCGTCTGAGGGTCAAACTCGATGAGGGGGAAGGACGTGAAGAGCGGGGGCCTTTATAGACGGGGACGACTACTTGGCGAGCTCGACGAGCTCAACGGGCGATTGATTCAGGGGGGACACCGGGACCTACGATGCCCAGCAGCGCCTACCGCGCCCACTTCCCAAAAGGGAGGGCAGTTGGTGAGGAGGGCGCGAGACAAGACGCACCAAAAGCGGAAGCACCTACCAAACGAGGCAGTGTCCAAATATGTGCAAGCAAGCGCCCATGTATTCCTTGCCACGGAAATCATAATGGCACCCACAAGCACAAATATGCGCCGGACTCCAGCTGACGTGGGTTTTGCACTCCCTTACAACTCAATCCAACAACCGCCCTCCACCGCAAACTTGAGACGACCGAACAGATTGGAGTTCGGACGGCAAGCATACACGAATATTAATCTCATTGAAGTACAATACCGTACTTAATCACCAGTACCCAGAGTTGGCAAACCTGCAGAAAGGGTCGCTGACTGTAATCCCGTGGTCCGGCAACGCACAGGTGCCTCAGTTTCGGCATGAGAGACAATGCGGAGGTGATAGTGTCCTGTTCGCTTTGCGGTTAGTGAGTTCTCCGGTGGAGGGGAACGACCTGCTCACCAACTGATCCGAACTGGGTCCCATCAATTCCAACTCTTCGACGTTCGGTGCGGCTTTGGCTATGCTCATGATGTAGTCGCTGTCGAAGTAGCGCCAGAACTTCCTGCGGCTAGAGAGAGAGGTGCGACCCACGGCCTCGTACCCTCATCGACGACAGCCGTCACCCGAGTAGCTACGTTCAGAAACTTTTAGGTACCGAACATACCGGCGAGTGGCATCGAGAGACAGTTTGAAATGCTGTTGCGTCGTACATTTGGAAACCGAGGTATACTCAAGTAGCTTGACCCTCGCGATCCTTCCTGGGCTGTCCGGAGAAAATATCGGCAACGTGGAGGTTTATACAATCACATTATTCCAACCGTCTCTAACATACAAGCAATGCACCATATGGCGATAGTACAACAACAACGGGGTCAGGACAGAGGAGATCCTAATGGAGGGGCGCTATAGTACTTGGGTTGACATGGTCGGTTCACCACTGTGGATTAGGCCAGTCGGGCAGGGAGCTAAGTGCTGCGTTTATGCTCTCTTTCACCCGTCGCTTGCTCGCCATATCGCTGGACTTTGGGATGTGACGGAAAGAGTATCAGCGCATCAATGGGCGCTAGGTAAGACAGACATGCGGCTAACCTGGCGATACCCCGAGAACACTTCCTGCATCTGGAAGGCTGACGCCGCGACCGAGTCGTAGTTGATTTCGGCTTCCTTGGCGATCTGCATAGTTTCATCAGGACACGCGACAATGGACAACAACCGATCCCTCCGCCGACGGGTGCGAGCCCACATGGGCTAGAATGATAACGGTGGAGGCACTCACCCCCTGCAAGCGAGCGCTCTCTTGCTGTCGCGCGTAATCCCAATATGCGCCGGGTCCCGCGAGCTGGTTCACGCGCGATTCGGCATCGCGTTTGCGCTGCGCCCACGCTTCTTTGAGCGCATCGAACGCGTTCATCGCCTGAACCCACCCGCCCATCGCCAGCGATCAACGCCTGCCCGGACACATATTCACGTTAAGGTAAAGGATGAAGCTGACCTGCTTCCACGAGTACGCGTCCCATCCCTCGAGCTCCGACTTGTGTTCCCGCACGTATTCCCTCGGGTGTTTATATCCGCCCGGAGCGCCGCTGGAGATGGATCGCTGATGGCCGGGAGTGGACGTGCTCTGGATGGCGCCGGAGGAACCAGGTTGTGGATTGCTCACGCTGCCCAGGAACTCTCCCGCGTTCGCGTAGGGATCGAACTCGCTGATCACCTGCTGCATCGGGTTGTACCCAGCAGGCCCCGGCTGCTGCTGCTGCTGCAGATTCGGATACGCTCCGTACTGCGGTAGCTGTTGCTGAGGCTGGACGTAGGACATCCCAGTCGCCGGGGACGAGATCTGCTGTCCGAACGAGGTGCTTGGTTGGAATGCCGCGGGAGTCTGGATAGAGGGCGTCGGGAGGGCATATCCGGCGTTGAATCCGCCGTTGAATCCGCTGATGCCGGTCGGTTGCGGGTACTGCTGGGGAAGTCCGTATGGCTGAGAGGGAGTTTGCTGGAAGGACTGGCCGTAGGGCGACGAGGGTACCTGTTGCCATGAGCCGGTGGGTGAAGCATACTGCTGCTGGTACTGCGGCTGCGCCGTCGATTGGGGTACGTCGATGTCGGGAAAGCGTCTCGAGAAGCTGGCTTGCGACGATGCGCCAAACGCTGGTTGTTCGATAAAGGGATTGTTGCTCATGTTCAAAGGTTTGATCGTCTGGCTCTCGGGTCGATATGGATCGTAACCTTTGCAGGAGCTGTTGCGGTCCTGCGAACGCCGCCGAACATGCATCATGACGTCGGGGCTCGGTGTACACACGTGACCCATTGAAGACGGGCACCTCCCCATCAGAATGCCTGGCACTGGCAGTGGATACGATTATGTGCTATCGTCGCAATTTGGGATGATTAGAAGGTTTCTATAGATGTCTTCTCATGGTCCCGTAGGAGGTGGTAATCACCTTGACGAAAGTTACCGTGCACTCTATCCGGGGGTGAAGTACGCGGGCCTGCGCTTGATAAGCCGGCAATTTACCGGCGACCTGAAGCCCGTCAACCGGTTCACCTTCCCGAATCACCGCCAAGTAATGGAACTCAAATACCCCGCGCTCACCCGCCTTAACTCAAGCGCCAGTTCGCTAATACTCGCCCAGGCGAGCTTGCTTCAGATCATTGCCAGTACCACAAAATGGCGGGAGCGACATACACCCGGATTTACCTCCACGAGCGTCCTGTCGCCGATATCACGCCGACCACCTTCAAATCGGAGCAACTGCCGTTGTCTTCGCTGGTTCCCGGAGAGAATGAGGTCCTCGTGAAGGTGCATTGGCTCTCGTTGGACCCCGCTATGCGTGGGTGGCTGAACGACAAACGGAGCTACGTCCCGCCGGTCAAAATCGGCGAGACGATGCGTGCGGGCGGATTGGCGACCGTCATCAAGGCTGGGCCTGGTAGCGAGCTGAAGGAAGGGGATGTTGTCAGCACAAGGCCAGGTATGCGTTGTCGTTGTCATTGACTGCGTAACGCTTCCCTCTCCTCTAACCTCGGAGCGCAAGGTTGGACGGAGTACGCCGTCGTAAAGACCAAGGACTGCGAGAAGCTGGTGTACGTCGCGTTGGCCCTCGTCTGGGGCACGAATCTCGGTTCTCATCGCGCGTGTAGATATCCGAAGGGAGCCAACATGCTCGACTTCCTCGGTGCGCTCGGTATGCCGGGCTTGACGGCGTACTTTGGGTTATTGCACGTCGGGGCCGTCAAGGCGGGGGACGTCCTCGTCGTATCGGGCGCTGCGGGGGCCGTCGGCTCCCTCGTCTGCCAGATAGGCAAGAAGAAGGGCGCGAAGGTGTACGCCATCGCGGGTGGGAAGGAGAAGTGTAAATGGCTAGAGGAAGAGGTAGGAGTGGAGAAAGCGTTCGATTACAAGGACCCGAAGTGGAAGGAGGAGTTCAAGAAAGTGGGGTATCTGGACGTGTACTTCGATAACGTTGGTGAGACGCAACGCTGTCCTCTGACTGGCGTGCGAGGATTGACGAATGGATAAGGCGGCGAGACTCTGGACTTCATGTTGACGAGGCTGAAGGTCGGGGCAAGAATTCCGTTGTGTGGTCAGTACCGTTCGCGACCGCGTGGTTTGGGCAACGCAGTGGACTGATCAACGATCCTTAACGTAGGGGCGATCTCGGATTACAGTAATCCACCACACTCGTTCAGGTTACATTGCACTCATATGGCACGCCAGACAACCCACACCCGAAAGGCCTTAGTGGCTACATGAACCTCATCAGTCAGCGGGCAAAGATAGAAGGCTTCATTGTGTGAGCTGCAGGCTGTGGATTCCGCTCTCCGCTGAGCGATGCTTATTTATGGCCACTCGCGCAGCTTCGACTACGCGAAAGAGTACCCGGCCGCTATCTCGGAGATGGCATCATGGCTCGCGGACGGCACCCTGAAGCGCAAGTTCCACATCGTCGAGGGTCTCGATAACGCGCCGAAGGCGTTGCCCATGCTGTTCACTGGCGGAAATACGGGCAAGCTGTAAGCAGCGTCGTTTGCTTCTCCTCCAATGTTCGCGACATCCACATCGTGCTCATGTCTCCTTTTACGATGCAGGGTGGTCAAAGTTTCGGACCCTGTGAATAAGGACGCTGCGAAACTGTGACCGAGCTTGTAGGAGGGTCGCCTTTATGTACGATAAGTCGCGAGATGCCACGACGGTGGTGCAAATATGGCAACCTGGGGAATGTCTCCGCAGTATATGAGAAGCCCAGGCGCGTCGGTGTGTATCGCTGGACTCAAACCATGTTCAGGACGGGTAAATGGAACACAATCTGTATGTCATCCCGGAAGGCACGGTTGCTATTGACCTGCGTTGCGTTGTCGGTTAGGCTTCGAAGATGTGTATCAGTGGAAGTGAAATGGGGTAATGGGCATGCTCGTCGACCCCATGATAACACTTTAATGGACGATCATCTCGGCGGATGGAACATGAAGACCTTAAAGAGTTCGTGTTGTTCCTATGGAACGGCAGCCGCCAGCTACTCGGTACAGCGTTCGGGCCGCCAACTCCCTGGCTTGCGGAGACTCGGGACCTCGGTGCGACCTTGGAGCTGATGGATTCAGGGTTGGGGATCATGCTTGCATGACCGCCTCGCACGGAATGACGCGTTACGCGTGATGGCTTTGGCCTCACCATGTTGCCCGAGCCGCGTCCCCGGGAGTATTGGGTCTGACTTTTCTTGGAGTTTCCACCGTTCGCCATGTCCCGCCTCGGATCTCGATGTGACGATTCTCGGGCTGAGACCTCGCAAGCGGATCAACGGCGTCGACAGGGATCTTCCGCGTATGGTGTATGGCCAGAACCGTTCCCTGCGCGGCTCCGATTTACATTCTCCTCCAGAAGCTCCTCGCGAAACCCAGAAAGGGCGTGTCCTTCCTTCCGATGTAGTGGCGGATACCAAGACTTGGTTAAATACACGCACCAGCACTCCACCCGCTCTTGTCGCTCGCGCTATCGAGACCTCCGAATGAGCTTGACATCTATCCCAGACGAACTCCTTCGTGAGGTGCTGTTATACCTTCCTCGTCCGTCTCAGAACGCATGTCTCCTCACCTGCAAAGCAGTGCATGCCGTTGCGGTTCCCATAGTCTTCCGCATGATCAGCATATCGTTCGGGTCCCTCCAGGAACACGGCTTTGAACCCGACGACGTACTCGTCATCGAGAAAACCCTCTGGGAAACACAAAAGGCCCGATCGATCGAGATTCTGGACTACATCTGCCGGAATCCAGGTTTCGCGAGGGTCATTCAAAGATTGCTCGTCTACGCGTACGCCCAGAATGACGATGCTCCCAAAATTCTCGGTCAGTGTTTGTCTTTTCTTTTCTTACATTAAGCGATGCTGAACCTTGCTGAAATAGGTCGACTCGTCACCGCAGTTGCTTCGATGACTCATTTGCAAGCCGTGCTGTGGGCTGGGTGGGTGATGAAACTGGCTTTCGTGCTTCATTACTTACAAAGGATGCGTAGATTCTTACCCGCTATGGGCGGAGATTTCATAAAAAGCCTATCGGAACACTGCCCCGAAGTCAAGGAACTTCGTCTACCCAAGCGCGTTTCCGCAGTATTCGCTTGCTTGCGGCGCTCTTACGCGTCAAATTTCTTCCAGTGTTGGATGGAATATGGACCCCCTCCAATGGCGACTACGCCTAACGTCGTTCTCCGTTAAAAGTCAGATGGTGAGCGAGCGCATTCCACGTAACGTTCCGTTCCATACTGATGTCTGTAGGGCATCGATTACGCCACAGTGGAGAACGCCGAGGAGACCACCGCGATCATCCCGTACATTGAAAAGATAATCGGGCACAACACCGAAACGTTGAGAAGAGTGGCGATCCCCTGCGTCACCATGTGAGCCCCTTTTCACCATCGCTGAGATAAAAGCCCGTGTTCATCGATCTGACAGGGGGTCCATCCCACCCAACGTCTTCGGACGACTGACGCACCTCGCGATTTGGAACTGCAAAGATCTACACCACGTCGACCAGATTTTCCTACACGCGCATTCGCTCGTCTCGCTCGCGCTCGTGGAGGTGATCGGCCCGGAGATCTTCCACGTGCTTCGGGCGCACGCGACGGCGCTTCCCAACCTGGCGCAGTTCAAGTTGATGATCTTGGAGCAGATGGACCCGGACGAGGAAGAGACGGACACGCTCGCGATCCGCGATTTCATCCAGAACCGGGAGCTGGACCGACTAGACATCGACGCCCCGGGCTCGATCTCCGAGCTCATCCTGGACGTCCTGCCCAAATGCGAGAGGCTATCCGCGCTCGGGCTCGACGCGCGCGGGGTTTCGAGCGACGACGACGTGAAGATGCTCGCGGACTCGATCCCGCCGAACCTCGTCGCCCTCCACATACAACACCCGTGGGAGGGCCTCTCGCTCGACTCGTATGAGCTGCAGCCGCTCGTGAGTGCTGCTCGGTCCGTGACGTATGGCCCCGTGAGCTGACGCCGTTCACGGTGGATTCGTGATTGTAGCTAACCAAGTACGCGGAAATGCCCCGGTTGCGATTCCTTCATTGGCAGAACCCCGTGCCGTCGTCGCGCATCATCGTGGAGGCGCTCGCAGAGGACATACCGATGCTGGATTACATGGGCCTCGGCACCACGTTCTGGCGCATTATCAGGGAAGTGGGCCCCGACGGAGAGACGATAGTGGGGGCAGAGCGGATCCAGCAGGCGAAACTGATGTTGGACGTCTGGAATGATGATGAACTGGTGGACGAGCGGTGGCTTCTGGAGTGGCACGATGGGGAGACCTGAGGGAGCTCGACGGCGTGGCTGGCAGGGGGCCGGCCTTGGTGTCTAACATGATATGCCGGCGAGATACGTATGCACACGTATCTTTGGCTAGTTCGAACGATGCGGCGACACCCGATGCAGTGTTAAAAAGTAACGATATAGAATACAGGGGTGCGCGATCGAGCTGATATTATCTCACGTACGGCGTAATAAATTAATCATACTCATGACGCCGAATGCGCTCTACGTATAAGCTCAGAGGCTCTGAATACATCACCGCGAACTGGTGGCCGCACTATCATGACCCTTTCCCTCCATGTGGCCAGTGAGATAAGGACATACTTGATTGCTCAGAGGTAGGTGGCGGCAGCTAGTGCAACGTATAGCTTGTTGTATGCTAGACTCGTAAGCTAGTCTCTTTGCACACTCCAAGTACAGTTCTTTTAATGCTAAATTCGATTGCGTTTGTGGGTTGATTCGAGGATCAGTGGCAGAATTCGTGTGCCCGGGATGAGGTGTGCAGGGACTTCCCGTACTCCGAGACGGCTGGCTTCGAGACTAGTTGATGATTACATGCGCGGAGTATAGCGTATCTGCAGGTGATAATAGGGTTCTCCGCAGTATGCGAAGACGTCTGTCTAGATCTGCGGGAGCTCACCAAAAAAATGCAGTGCATGGTAAAAGTTCCACTCCACTTTCCCTGCGCAGATTCACTTTTAGTGACGCAACCATGATGGTACGCCCGTACGAATACCAGTTTATAGACGTCCATCCGGCCGTACCTTGACCCGGGCGGGAACCTTTGACCGCGATTTCGTTCGCTCAGAGGTAAGTATACGACATAGCCCTGAAAGAATGAGATCTTGCTCAGAATTCCGAGAAACGGTCCCGGTCGCTGGTGCGCAGACGGGCCTAGTGTTGTGAGTATACCCTATAGAGGCCGTTGATGTTAGCGGGCCGGGAATGTACGGGGCTCTGGACGAACTGGAGTTCATGACCGTGACGTTGCCGTTCGTCGTCTGTTGTAAGTACTTACTTGATAGATGGTATGGCGGCCACAGAGACCAACGGCGCCACGTCAATATATATGCGTCTCCTCGTGCGTCCTTCATAGTCAGTATTATTCTGCCGGAAGCACAAAAATACATAGCTGAGGGATTGTACGCAGCCTACCGAGCGGTGTGGATGCATATAACGATGGGCGGTAGATCACCACAAGCGTCGATCGTCAAACATTGAACGTTGAACGTTAAACTCTGATGGCAGCCCGCAAGATGCGATATGTGTATATGTTACGGGTTCAGAGGGCAAACAGCGCGTCCTTACGATCTTGCAGTGCGATTGGATTTTGTCTCCGTCGTGCGTCACGCTTATTATGAAACATTCTCACCGGGTCAAGGACCCCGGAGACAACGATATGGCGGTTCACCGCATAACGCGCAACAGGTTGCAGCGAACAGGACCGATGAAATGCTCGTCAATTTATTTGATGAAGTCGGGTATATGATTTACTACAGTCAATCAGCAGTAGAGTACAGTCTTCTCTATCCTGCAATAACGGTCCGACGTGACCACGCAGTGACGCGCGTGACGGTAGAATCCTGCCTCAAGGCGACTGGCTTGACCTCCTCATGTTGTTAAGGCATGGCCGCGTTATGCCCACGAAGGAGGATATACACATGCATAACCCACGTATGGTACCCATACAGGCAGGTTCACAGCGCGACGAGTATACGCCTACCCATAGTATTTACTTACTCACTTCGGTTAAATTACCGGCGGTGTGACAATAGAGCGTGACTGGCATCTTCCGGTGGACCCCGGATGCATTGCGGCGACCAGGCCTGTGCGAACGAGGCGAGGGCAATCTCATATCCTCCCGCCCGCCCGCCTTGCAACGGCTCACCCTCGCCGTCCTTCAGCGCCCCGCCGCCGCGCACAACGGCGCCGACGAACTGCTGGTCCCTTGTTTTCGACCGCCCGCCCCGTCAGTTTTCCCGCTGCGCGTTGACCACCACTCTCCCCGCTCTCGTCTCCGGTTCTCCGTCTTCCGTTCGTCCATCTCGCCCAGCTAGCTCGCGCATCTCCCTGCTCTTCTTCGGCCCTCTTCTTTCTCTCTCTCTCCGATTTCTTACAGCCAGATTTGTACATGTCGACATCCGTACGCCAGCCGAAGCCGACCCGCAAGGGCGTGCAACCCGACCCGTCACCCGCGCGGTAAGTCGTGCTACCGTTATCCGCCGCCTCCGCTCGTGCTGACCCACTCCACGTCCTCCCATAGACGCCCCTCGGCGTGGAATGGCGCCCGCGCGTCACCCACTTTCTCCCCGGGCGCCCACTCTGCCCGGCTCCCCACCAGCCCCGGCAACGGCGCCTTCCCGCCCCTCGCTGTCCAGCCCAACGGCGGGACCACCTCTCCCGGCCCAGGGCCACGCACCGAGACCGATCGCATGCTCGCATCCCTCGCCGGCCTGACCGGGACGACGATCACGCTCAACACGAAGACCGGCCAGCGTTGGGAAGGCGTCGTCCTGTCGACCGGCGCCGAGGGGGATACGACCGGCGTCACCCTCCGCGACGCTCGCGACATATCCGTCCCCGGCGCACCTCTCAAAGAACGGCACTTCGTCGCCTCCACCAACATCGACCGCTGGTCGTCGGGCCCGGCCGATGCCCAGCCTCCCGTCGGCGATAGTGAGTGAACGTTCTCCGCCCGATCATCGCGTATATGCAGTCGATACTGACCGACGCTGGTCTCCCACGGCAATCAGCATTCAAGACCGACACCGACATCAGCCGCAAGACGGCCGGCCGCGAACGCGAGCTGCAAGCGTGGCAGCCCGACGCTCCGCCTCCCGCCAGCGGGCCTGGCTCGCAAGGCGACGACCTTACATTTGGTACTGGCGCGTCCAGTGGGCCTCAGGGCTGGGACCAGTTCGCGGCGAACGAGAAGCTATTCGGGGTCAAGGCCGGCTTTGATGAAGACCTTTATACGACCAAACTCGACAGGAATGCGCCCGACTTCAGGGAACGCGAGCGCGAGGCGCAGCGCATCGCGAACGAGATCATGGGCGCCATGTCCAACAACCCGCACGTACAGGAGGAGCGGGTGATGAACACCGTCGACGACAGCGGCGTCAACGAGGAGGACAAGTGAGTGTTTCGTGCCCTTGACCGTCGGCCTGATGCTGATGAAGGCCCTCAGGTACGGTGCCGTCGTTCGTGGCCCGAACGCGTACGTGCCCCCTGCCGCCCGCAAGTCCGGCCAACCGAGCGCCGCCAAGCCGGACACGCCCAAGGTCACCATCAACGCGCCCGATGGCTCTTCGGCGACCTCGCCTCCCGCCAAGATGCCACCTGCGGCGGCGGCCGCCTCGTCCTCGTCGCCTGCCCCTGCTGCTAACGGCAGCGTCAGTAAGGTTTGTCCGCCAGTTGTCCGCGATATAAGGTTCCTGGCTCACGATTGGATACCTGCCATCACGTTCTCTCACGCTCGTATTTGGTAATGAACGCACTCGATCCAGCCCGCCGACGCCGTGCCCGCGTTCCGCGACTTCGTGACGAACGAAAAGCAGCGGTTGGCGCAGAAGAGGCAGGCAATGATCAAGAACGACATGGACAAGCGCATGGCCGAGCTCGTCAAGTTCAGCAAGAACTTCAAGGTGGGCATTGACCGTCTTTCCGTTTCTGTCTTATGCATGGCCCTGCCCCATTGATGGGTGAACAAATCTGAACTGCATGCTAACTCAGCTGCTTTGATAGCTTAACAAGCCTATCCCGGAAGATCTGGTCCCGATTCTTGCTAAAGACGAAGAGAAGCAGAAGCAGATCAAGGAGAAGTCGGCCGAAGACGCTGCGTCGGCCAAGGCGCGCACGATTGCGACAGCCTCGGCGCCAGGCGCTCCCGCCGGCGTCACCCCTTCGCCTTCCCATCAGGTCGTGCCGACTCAGGCCAAAACTCCTGCTCCCTCCAATTCCGCTGCGAAGAACGGTGCCGCGGCTCCGCAGAAGAACGGTGTGGTTTCGTCTGCCTCCGCGGCTGCCGTTGCTCCTGTTATTGGCGCGAAAAAGCCCGCGGATGGCGCAGCGGCTCCTGCGGTCAAGAAGGGCATGTTCATACAGCCCATCCCGCCGTTCAAGCCCAAGAACAAGCCTGCCGCTCTTGCCGCTACGCCTGCCTCCGGACCAGGCGCGTCCTCCAGTGCTTCCGTTTCTGTGGCTCCTTCGACGGCTGGTACGCCTCCTGCGGTGCCCTCGTCCCCCTCGACTGCCGCAAGGTTGAACGTCAACGCGTCGTCATTCAGACCCACGCCTAAGGCGAGTTGTGGTTGTCTTTTTTGACACGGTTTCCGCTAACGCGATATCTAGACCACGCCGACCCCACCGAAGGCTCCAAGCTCTCCCAAGACGTCCAAGGCCGAACCCCCCCAGCAGCCAAACCCGTTCTTCGGCACGCGGCCGATCAAGAAGGGCCCGGTCAGCATCAGGGACGACTTCAATCCGTTCAAGTACAACAAAGTCGCAGAGGCGTCCGCCGTTGGTGAGCATCTTCCGCGTTTATTCAGCGCCTACGCCAGACGGACGCTGACCGAAAGTCCCTGCAGCGGCCCTCTGGCCGTACCAGGGTAAACGCTACTTGTCGATGTTTCCGCCGATCCAGCAACAACCACCGCCACAGCAGTCCCCTCATATGGTGCACCCGGGGCCTCAGCCGCTTCCTCCGCCATCCTACGAGGAAGACTCGGCTGCGCAGGCCGCGGCAAGGCAAGGTTATGTGTACGCCTACCCACCCTATGCTTATGCTGGTCAAGTGAGTTGCAGCCGTTGTGTTGCCTGGCACTGAGGACAAACGTTAATATGATGTTGCGTAGCCTATGATGCCAGGCATGCCGCCCCCTGGGCCGCCTGGTGCGTACATGCCAAGCCCCTATATGCAGCCTATGGGATATCCACCGATGCACGCTCCTAATGGGCAACGTAAGCTCTTCGCATGATCTTGACACCACGTTACTTAATCGCATTTTTCGTTGGTACAGCTATGTACGCCGCCCCTATGGGACAGATGCCCCGTGAGTGCAGCTTGATCCCATCCCGATTGTTCTATGGTGTACCCATGCGTTCCCCACAGCCCCGCAGGCGTACATGCAGCCGCCTCCGCCCGGATCCTATCCGGCGCCCCCGAACGGCGCAGGCCACCGCCCGTCGATGCCGCCGACGCCCATCCCGGCGCACGCGCACGCGTACTATCAGCCGAGCCCTCAGCGTACGCCTGTCGCCGTGCCTGTTGATGCGCATGGCAAAACGCTCACGACGCCCGTGTTCTTTGTGCCCGCAGTGCAGCACGCCGTGCCGTATCACATGATGATGCCGCCCCCGCCCCCGGGGGCGAACGTCCCGCCGCCGCACGGCTACGAAGTCCAGCAGGTGCAGGCGCCCGTCCAGATGGGCGGTGTGCCGGGTCACGCATGAGGGCCGGCGGGGGCGTGAGCGTTGCGACGCACATTGACGTCGCTGTTCTTCCGTGTAGCAGTGCCAGTCGTCGTTGTTGTCGTGTTGCTACGAGAGATAGGACGGGGATAGCGTCCGATCGCAGCGGAGAGGGGAGGTTGCCGTCACCATCATTACATCTCATTGTCGTCGCCACCATCAGCATCCATTCGATTGCAAGTCTCTTTTCTCCTTGTGTGTGTGTTGCAGATGTGCGGTCTTCGGTGTACCTACTCGCTCATTCGTCGATGTTGTTGTTTTTGCGATGTGCACGAAGTCGCCGACGGGTCCAAGTCGACATGTGCTTCAAATGCCGGCGCAACGAATGACCATAACCGGCTCCGATTATGGCTGCTATCGCAATCGAGGTGATGACGGTGATGGTGGCGACGGTAATGGAGCTTGAAGCTTGAAGTCTCCAGCTTTAGCCTTTGACGGCGTCCGTAGCTCTGGCATAACAGGATCTCCTTCCCAGACATAGAAGTTTATCAGAGACTTCTCACGAGTGCGCAATGCACAAACGACATTTCAGAGACACAGTATATACAATACAATACAGGTATATCACGTTTGTATCGGCCAGAAACATAGTTTCGGCTGGATATCCGGTAAAACCTGCTAAACGCAGGAATGCATGCCGGTTCCCCGACAGTGCATATAACTCCCTTCATCCATTACACAAAGTGCAGCCAGCCAATTAACCAATGCCTGACAAGGAGAAGACGATACATCGAATGCACACTGATTTTTCCTAAGTTAGTGTCAATGAAGAGAGAGACGCACGAGCAGACTCACCCATAGCGAATGTTCAAGGATGATTTGTGGTCGTTGAAGTGTGCGGAGGAGTCTCCGTAGTGTGTGTGGTGGCGGGAGGAGTTGTGTGCGCTGTGGTAGTGGAGACTATGGTTGTGTGAGATATTGATGTAGCCGTGTGCGATGAGGTGCCTCCAGGCGGAGGCGGGAAGGGAAGCCTCCAGTTCTGGGACGCCTTGGCCAAGTTATCAATCAAGGGGAACGGGTTGTGACCGGCGGCGGCGAAGCTTTGCGCCACTGGCAAGGGGGGGAGGAAGTGCGCCTGGAAGCTGACCAAGGGTCCTCGCTGAGGGGGAGCAGGAGCAGTCTGTGGCTGCTGGCGATTGCGGTCTGCTCCACATAGCTGGTCCAGATCCGCAGGCATAAAACCGACAGGAAGACCCTGTAGAAGGGATACAGCCGCGACGATGGCGGTACCCGCTCCCGGGGCGACTGGACCAGGGGGAACCCCAGCACCAAGGCTATCAGCAATGGTTCCGATAGTGGCAGGAAGAAATGGGATCAGAGAGTTCGAAGCATCTGGAAAGAGATCTGCAAAACATTCTTCAAGGGACGAATCGGCTTTCGCTTTCTTGAACCGTTCTACCGCTGCGTCGCTGTCTGCCTTCAGAACTTGCAACATCGGTCCCCAAAACTGCTGATCGTCAGGTGATAGCGGAGGGGACGGAGGGGGAGACTGCGGGGCAGGACGTTTCCCGGACCTACGGAACAGCTTAGCGTGAGTATCACACAACGCTGCTGGTACGCACATAATGCAAACTTGAGCGGAGAATGATGTGATTTAGGAGCAATGATGGCGCATCGGCACTAAAACGCGGCAGTGTATGAGCATTGTGGAGGGAGATTGGCTTATATGTGATGGAGAAGGCGCACCGCACGAACTCGTTTGACTGAGAGGAAACTGGATGAAGCTGAGGGATTCAGACACCCATTATATACGCAGGAGAAGGAAATACGTCCAGCCTTGCTACCAGCCTGCGCCAATTGCAACGCACCATGAGACCGTCTGCGATGTTACTTCATTGATCGAACGCACTCGAAACGCTTCGACGATGCTTGTTGTACGCCACTGTACGCCACGGTGCGCCACATATCCATTGATTCGTAGGCTTCGCTGGTGAGACCTGAGGTTACTCGTCCCAATGTGCGGCAGGTACTGACCGCAACTCTGAGATAACGTCCTAGTGCGGGTATACAACTCGGACTATCCGTCCTGGCTCCTCCTCGGACGGTTCTCACGCGTTGAACGCAAGTGAAGAGCCGAAAGCTGCCATCGGGATCCCTTGTGCGACACCTTTACTGTTTCAGCGAACCCGTAGACATCGCAAGCACAACTGCCAATCTCTCCCGCCGATTCCGACGGCAATAGCGCATTCGTCTCTTTGACGGCGACAGAAAGCTGTCTCTATAGTCAGGATGGAGCATCTATCCGGAACGTACTTTGATCGACCAGCGAGACTGGGGTGGGACGGGATGAATGCCAGACAGCCTGTTTCCGTGCACTTGGCTGAATATTTTGACCTAAGTTATCGGCGTTGGTTGCATGCAGTACCAGCGAGCGATCAATATGCAGATAAAGGTCTGTATTATGGACAGTGGATTCGGTCGGGACTGTGCAGAGCTGATATCGAATATACCAAATACGCTTCAGCGTCACGAGAAAGTAATTAGAACGAAGTGGCGCGGTATGTATGGCTGCTCGGCGCATGTGATTGAGAGTACTGCTCTCCCATCGGTCGACGTGCAAGTTGCATGCACCGACCTTCTGGTGCAACTCAATCTGCTACGTAGTACTCAACGTCACGGTAGCAGCCAGCAAGTAACGAGCAAGAGACCCGGAGGCGTACGTCCTCATTTTCGCCGTCGTTGCATAGACCTGGGCTTGCCTCCGTCACGGACAACCTCGGAATCTAATTTCGCCCAGATGCCATCCGGCAACCCTTTCGTATCGCTGTCTGGGCATACCCTCAAGCAGGTCAAATTCATCTTGCCCGGAGCTCTGATCACATACTGGCTTAACACACACGACGCGTTCTGGAGCATAGCTGGGAACGGCGGAGATGACTGGGGGAGGTGAGCAATCTGCCAGTGCTATAACAACCTTTCTCCTTGCGCATCACTCCTTCTGATGCCATGGAAAGTCAATTCACGCGCTCATTTGATTGAACAGTACGATAGCATACGTCTCGTTGGCGTTAGGGACGTTAACAATCACATTGTTCTTGTACATTCTCCTCATGCCCCAGCTGAAGGGCGTGCAACCGAACGTACGCACATATCACATTGGCATCACCTCGTCCAACTGACGCGTTGATACCCATAGTATCGCCAATGGAGGGAGTCCGGCGAGCTGTCCAGGGTAATCCCGATCCTTACGGCCGCCATGGTCGGCGGATGGTGTACGACGACCTACACCTTCGGCGCTTACTCCCCTTTAGGCTACGTCGAAGGCTCCATAGCTGGTGAGTGCAGGCCACTTGATTCCTACCCTGACCGTTCAGTGTGCTCATCTCTGATCATCAGCATCTGGAATCTACCTCCTTGCATTCGGGCTTATGGGCCTCATCCCGGCACCTAAAGTCCGACGAACATGAACGAACTGTGCATTGCGATCCGTACCGTTATGCCACGATCCATATCTATATGGTTGTCTAGACTACTCGGCACCGACTATGCTTTGCGACGGAACCTTTCGTCTGCTACTGTCATATACCACGAAGGATTTCATGTAAGGATCGCACTGCATTGTAAATACAGAACGACGCGTAGACTTCATGCTTGTGACCTAGAGCCACAATATTGCTGGCGAATAATTTAATCATGCTTGAATTCTTGGCTTATGGTTAGATGCACCTTCAGGCGAATGGAACCCAGCGTGGCCACATCAGATCATTCTGGTGCGCGGAAAGACGGGCTTATACACTGTCGCCCTCGATGTAACGGCACGTCTCTCCTTCACCCACGTAGTCAGTCCTCGACGAAATCCAGGACACACAGGTCGCCCGAGTACAGCCCGAGCACCACCCTGCCCTTCGCCTCGTCGAACGCCAAACTGCGGCATTCTGCCGGTCTGAACGGCAGGTTCGGGACGGGCGGCACCAGGACGCCGAGTTTGATCCCCATGTCCGTCGTTTCGGTTCCTCTCCTGCCGTGATGGTCGGGAGGAGAGGCCGACATCTTCATGAGCCGGACGTGCTCGTCTTCCCAGTTGCGCTCCAACCAGACGGCGCGGTGGCCCCAGGGCCCGAGCGCGGTCGAGTCTTGGGAGGTCAGGCCAGCAGGCCGTGTCGCGGACCGAGGTAGGTCGGAGGGTCCGCTGTCCGCGTCTGTGCCGTCCGCGTCGTTCGACGATGTGCATGTGGAAGGCGGGATCCGGGCCAGGTAAAGGCTCTGCCCGAACGATAGGACGTTGACGTGGCTTAGTCTCCACCCGGTCATTCGAGGACCGGGCGAGGCGCCGAAGGAGACGATGGCGTCCGGATGGATGGGAACGCCGGCCCAAATCGTGCGGGGCTTCTTCAGTCGGATCGTAGATGCCGAACAGCTCGAGCTTTCCGGGTCAGAGCATGCGAACAGCGCGGGTATGGCGATCTTGTCCACCATCACCCCGTCGAATTGGCTGGTAACGATGACCAGATCGTCCCCAACGAACTCGATATATGAACCCTGGAGTTCCTAAGACGCGCAGTACGTGAGTGCGGAAGCTTGCCTCTCCCGGAACGAGCGGACGTACCCCGATGCTGGGCAACTCGAGGAGGACTCGGTGGCCGGACGAGATGCAGACGACTAGGACGCCGTATGGACTGCCGTCACGGCTGATGGTGGTAGCCACAAAATCGCCCATCAGACGAACTTTGTACATCACGCCAGGGCAGTCCGGAGGCCTGCGAACTCTGAGCAGCAGTTGCGGCGTACCTGTAACGGAATCTATCGGTGCCCAGCGTTGTTCCAGGGGCACATTGTACACGTCGAGAAAGCTGATGGGTCCTCTTTAGTCGTGTCGAGGCTTGATATGGATATGTTTCAACTCACTCTTCTCCGCTCTGTGTGTAAGTGACGGCGTAGGTTGCAGGGCTCTTGCCACACGCAGTCTCGGCGGTGGAGAACATGTATTGCCCTTCAGCCCGCGATCAATAGAAGCCCTCTCGGAGATTGGGTGTCGTACCTGAGACTTCGAGACACGCAGCCCTGTAAGGCTGACGAACATCGTGCAGCGACCAGAACGTGCACGTTGCGCTCGTCCTTCCCCTTCGACGATTTGACTGAACGGTCAAGAGCCATTGGGCTCCAGGTAATAGGGCCATGCGACCGATCGACAGTTCGTCATTATGAACGACATGCCCGCGTATATGCACGAATTGCTTGATGCGGGGTACGCCCCTCGACCAATTCTTGTCGAGCTTCAAGGCCCTAAAGCAAGCACCGTCAACATATGTACACGAGATGCATAGGGTACGCGCGCACCTGACCATGCGTCGCTGAATCTCCCTCCCCGACAACGCGCTCAACTCCTCCCATGGGTCGATATCCAGAGGGAGGTGGAAAGAAAGCGCCAGTCGACGCGACAAATAGTCCGAACACGCGCATAGATGGAAGATACGGCACGTCTAATGAATGTTCGCATGATTAGTCCAGATCCTACGGGAGAGCATCGCGTCTTCCGAGCGCAAGGCTGACTTGCTTGAACGCCAGCAGGTCTTCGAAGTCGAGTTGGAGGGCGATTTCGAGTATCAAATCCTCTGGCAATGCGTCTATTCTGATGACCGGCTTCGCTGGATTGTTCCCCATGGTCTTTCTGGCAGTTCAATCCGGCGTAGATGGTGGTTGAAGTCAAGACGCGCAATCGCAATCGCGTGACGTGTCTATGATCTAATCTTTCCCCGGCAAGTTCTCATCTGACCGCGTCGATAACACTATTTGCCGCCGGAGTCATGTTGCTCGTGTTCACTCGCTACCAGCCACGGAAACATATTTCTGCCTTATAACCTCTCGCTCTCGTACCACCGAGCGTCTAATAGGAAGGGACCTTGAAGAACACCGTGCAGCAGGTCACTAACGTCCGACGTCATGGAGGAAGAGCTCAACCAGGTCGTGCAAGCAATTCTCATTGCATCTGATCCGAGGGCAGGATCGTTGCATCAAGAGGCCTTGGGCTATCTGTCCTCCATCCAACAAAACTCCAGCAGCACCTGGAGACTGGCTTTAGCTTTGTACGTGGACGCCACCCCGGAGGGCACGCGAAAATATCCTACGGAAGTCCGGTTCTTCGCGTTGAGAGTGCTAGATGATTTCCTCGATAACCGGTGAGCTCGTCGGACATACATAAAGGGTGAGCTTCTCCTGATAGTCTAGTAGATTTGAACCCTTGGACGCCGAATCCTTCCAGACCCTTCGACAAGCGTTCCTTGGGTACGTTCAGTCGGAATTCGCGTATGGTCGCGCAGAGGCGGAAGCACCATGTGAGTGATCTCAAATTTCTTCGGGTCGTTGCTTAATCCATGTTCGGAAGTTTTACGAAACAAGTTCTCCCACACGTTGACCCTCCTCTTTTTGTGTACCTACGTCGAGCAATGGCCGAACTTCTTTGACGATCTCTTCGCGCTTATCCGCCCTTCCGAGTCGTCCTCGCAAGCCACCCTCAACCACCACGTTTCCATCCTCTTCTTCCACATCGTGCTCGAGATCTCTGGCGAAGTCTTCGACCAGATCGTGAAAGCCGCCCGCGCGTGGTCGGACGTCAGGCACAAACGCGACGTGCGCATCCGGGACCTGGTCCGAGAACGGGACGCGGGGAAGATCAACGATGCGGTGCTCGCGATCGTGGCGGAGAACGCGGATAGAATGGTGAAGTTGAGAGGAGCGGACGACGTAGGTGCTGGTAACCCGGACTTGGCTCGTGCGATCGAAGCTGTGGACTTGGGAATCAGGACGTATACATCCTACGTTGGTGAGCGGAAGTTGGCCTATTCCAGGAGCATATGGATAACTTCTCGCTAAACCAGGATGGATCGACATCAACCTCACCGTTACGCCTTCCACGATCCCTTTGTTATTCTCGCTCCTATCAGACCCGGAGCTTACAATCCGCCTGGCAACTTCCGCCGCTCTATTACGTATAGTCACAAAAGGACTTAAGGAACCCGGAGACAAGCTGCAGTTGATCAAAGTTCTGTCCCTCGGAGAAGTCGTCGACGCCCTCGAAGGCAAAACGCGCGCAGAACAAGCAAGCAGAAAGGCGTCTGGTAGCGAAGATGAGGGAGAGGAATCATATCGCGAGGCGTTGGGTCGGCTACTGAACGGTTTGGGACTGGAATTGATGAAACTCGTCGATGTGTGTGAGGTTTTGGCACACAAGATGACTCGCTGACGATTAGCCACAGGACTGCGAGGACGAATCGGTCAAGGCTGAAGCGACTCGATTGTCGAACTACATATTGCCCGTGACTCTTCGGTTCATGGCGGACGAGTACGACGACACCTCCTCGACCATCTTCCCGTTCCTCCAGATTGTTCTCGGAAGCGTACGTTACTTTCTCCCTTGGTCTCCCTAACGAAAATCGCTAACCATGTGCTAGTACAAGCGCAGTCGCAAGGTATCCACAGATCCGCTGGACGATGCCAGACGTTCCTTCCTCTCGTCTCTTCTCTCGGTGATCCTTGAGAAATTGAAATGGGAGGAGACAGACAACCCAGAGGATATGGACGAGGACGATAGATCGGCGTTCGAAGGGCTCAGAAAGGTACATTGATTAGACTCTGCTGAATTCTGGAGTTGATGGCCTTCGTAGGACCTTCGAACGTTCATGGACGCTATTCTGATCATCGACCAAGACCTTGTGACAGCTGCCGTTCGTAACCTCGCCATTTCTACACTGTCTGCCTATCAGAGCGGTACACACGTCAAGTGGAATGATGCGGAGCTAGCTATATATCTAGTCTTCATCTTTGGGGAGATTAACAAAAGTTCGTTACTTCTTTGCCTATCCGCGAAGCAGAGCCAATCCTCATGGGTATCGTCTAGCCGGCGGAAAGGGTAGATCAGCGTTTTGTCAGGCTCCTGCCGTTCCCAAGGATCAGCGAAAGGTAGCCGACTATTCTACCTATCCTTTGACGTCTCACGGCGAAATGCTCATGGCCATGGTCAACTCGGGCATATCGTCTTACCCTCACACGACGGTCGTCATGCAATTCTTTGAGACAGTCGCGCGATATGGCGACTTTTTCAAGGTCCGAAAAGAATGCATCATGCCAACGTTACAGGCCATGGTCGACCAAAGGTAAATGCCACCTGTGCGAATCGCAGTAACGTCTAACCTTCGCCCTATCCAGAGGCCTTCATAACCCCGACACTTCTATCCGATCCCGCGTCTACTACCTCTTTCACCGCTTCATCCGGGAGAGCAGAAACGAGGTCTCAGTTGATCTCGCCTTGGAGCTGCTTGAGGGTGTCCGCGACTTACTAGAACCGAAAGTCGACTTGCCCGAACTGGATGATCCCGCGGAGCAAGACCTGCTGGAAGAAGCCATACGCAATCCGGGCATTTTCGACTCCCAACTCTACCTCTTCGAGACTGTCGGTGTATTCATCTCTCTTCTCTACAAAAATCCGGCGCAACAGGCTGCAAGTTTGTTGTCGATAGTGCAACCGTGGCTGGATGAGCTAGGAAGGAGTCTACAGGTGGCCGGGAGCGCGCAGAAGGACGTGATGGCAATACTCAAGGTTCATCACATTGACATGGCGCTGGGCAACGTCGCCAAGGGCTTCCCTGATTATCCATCACCACCTATTCCGCCGGAGTACATTATGCCGCCCATCAATGTCTTCCGGGATATGGCTCAGGCTATCCTTGTCTCGTTAGAAACTTTGAAAGGGTACAAAGGCATACGGGATGCTGTATGTTATTCTTTCTCTACGACCTTTATCAGGGTATCAGTGAACTTACAGGATCGTAGGCTAGGTTCGCCTTCGCACGAATTTTGGGCACCACTGGGCCAAACATTACAGACCTTATACCGCCTCTCATGGCCAATCTTCTCTCGCATTTCGAACCTTCGGAGCTCGTCGACTTCATGAACTTCATTGGCCTTACTCTTCACAAGCTTCAGGTAAGTTTACCGGCGCATTGATCGTCCTTGGTCGGATACGTTTCTAAACCGACGCAAACAGCGAGATATGTTTGACGTCTTAGACCAGCTCATCGGCCCGTTGAGTGCCCACATTGGGGAGCTTCTGTCGCAACCCGTAACCGGCACCGACGATCAGCTGACGCACACCGACACTAAGAGGGCTTATCTAGCCCTGCTCAACAACATCATGGCTGCGAAGCTTCATGGCATATTTATTTCCCAACGTGAGTCCTGCCTGGCGTTCTCCTACACATGGCTCACCGATTCTCGCTCTCAGGCAACAACTCGCAGTTGGAGCCTCTCTTGACGAGCATGGAACAACTAGCGACGGATCTGTCAGACACCAGCAGCCAGAAAGCCGTCTTCACTTTCTTCTCTCGCTGCGTAGCCACATGGGGGCAACGGACAGACGCCGTCGCGAACGGATCCGCCCAGGACGCTGGACAAGCGCTTCCGGGTTTCGAGAGGTTCATCTACGAGCAGCTCGTCCCAGTTGCCTTCTCCATCTTGTCGCAACCACAACTGAACGTCAAGGATGGCCAAGTCGTCGTCGTGAGTTTTGATTCCCCATTCGTACCAGGTGTCGTTCCTCAGAAGTTGCAGGTCTTGGGAGAGATTTCGAACTTCCTACAAACAGTCATGAAGACGCGTGGCCAGGAGGCCTTCGACTATTTTGTCAACGTTTTCCTCCCCGCGCAGAACTGGCCGCAGCCGACCGCCCTAGAGTTCGCGACAAAACTGCGAGATCAAGACCAGAAATCTTTCCGAAAATACTTCACCGAATTCGTCAGGGCCTCTCGCGCGCCTTCATAGCGCACAATCCACCAAACGAGGACGACGGGGCCCTTGTTTGCGCTCCACACTGTTCTTCACTCATCTGGGCGTCCTGCGGCAGCCGTGGTCCAAACTTGCATAGTATCATACATTTCATTGCATTGTAGTACATAATAAACATTGCGCTTATGGTGTTACATGGAATCCCAAAGAAACTGTGCATCGACTACTGCAACGACGAAGAATAAGAAAGATACGATTCTCCCTCGTATGGGACGTGTGAGCTCCGGGTAGGACGGCCTCAGGCCCACGCTAGGACCTTCCTTTCCGATAGACGGGTGCGGCGAGCCTGAGCGCGAGCTCGGTTCCGCAGATTGCCAACGCCTCGTCGCGCCCTGCTCTTCATCGTCCCCACGATCTTCTTCGCATTGTCGCGGGCGCGCTGGTGCCGCATCCGAAGGACCTGCTTGAAGTCCTCCTTCATCTCCATCCCCACCTCCTTCGCGTGCCGCGTGGCCTCCCTGATGTTTTCTACCTCCCGCTTCGAGTCCTCCCACGCCGCATTCACGAACTTGCGGCCGGCCTTCCCGACGCGGACCGCGGCCTCGACGACGGAGAGCTCGCGCAGCTCCGCAAACTCCTGGGTGATGTACCGGGCCTGTCGGCGGATGGCGTTCGCGAGCTCTTCGAGCGCTTGGAACAGCTCTTCCATGTTCGCGCCCACGGCTTCGATCACGGCGCCCTGCACGGTGTCTTGGTCCCAAAACCGCGCCTTGAAGCCGTTGACGAGCCGCTTGGCGTTCTTCTGCGCTCGAGGAAGGTGATCAGAGCCGAAACCACGTTGTCTGGGTCCCTCTTCCTCGAGGACGGACGTGTGCATGGCGTAAGGGAGGGAGAGCGAGCTCGACCTCGTAGGGATGACCGTTAGGTCACTCGACGGCTTGCCGATCACGGAGAGAGACGTCGATGCCTCCGAAACCACGGACAGCTCGCCGGAGGATGGTTTCACTACAGCTAGCGAAGATGATGTCTGGGGTACAACGGAGATCGAGCTAAAGGGTCGGACTGAAACCGCGTCTGTACACCCTGAGCTTGATCCGGCCGGCACGGCGGCAGATGTGATGATATGTGACGGTTGTGGGTTGAACACAGCCAGGGCGAACTCCTTCAGTGAGGAAGGGATAAGGCCCGCGGCGTTAGCGCTCGGCGTGGACGCGGAAACGTTGAGTTCGGGGCGAGAGGCAGGCGCCGCGGACACGGTCGATGAGGATTGGTTCGTCATAGTAGGCGTCGGCGACGGTTGGAGGTTCATGGTCCCGTTCACGATGTACCCCAGAACCACGGAGAGGATGGTCAAGCTACGCGTTCAGCAGTGGTCAATGCGCCCCGGACACGTGAAGGAGAATGATGCCTACATCGTGACTACGTTTCGCCTGTCGCTCAGGGCAAGCTTGCAGAACGCGAATGCTACATGCTTGCGAGATGTGACAGGGTATGTGGAATCGACCGGCAAAGGTCGCGTAGCAATGTCACTGGACTTGGGGGAGGGCAGAATCGTGAGCGTGTTAGCCTGCTCCTTGTCCGAGGAGAAAGCATCGCTGGTGAATTCGATGGTATTGAGCGTCAGATCATCTTCGTCGTCGAACGTGGACAAGCCGGGCGAGTCGGTATCGTCCTGGCTCATGGTCGGCATCGCGACGTCGTGAAACGATCCGAATGAGGCATGGCTTCCTCGAGACGATGTCAGTGGGTCTGGGAAAGACAATCGCAAGTCACTAGAGCGCGCGGAGGAACGCGAAGAGCGCAAATCGTTCAGGGAGGAATGGAGTGAATGGGGCCGCGAACTGAGAGTGCTGATCATGCTCTGATCGAGCGCTTGCTTCACCCTCTGGTCCTCGACGTCCTCGTACTGGCGCTGGTCCACCGCGGGTTCGCAGGGAACTGGGTGCTCGTTCGAGGGTGCCTTGCGCTCCGTAGCGACGTCGTTCATCTCCAGACGGTCGTCGACCAACCCTTCCCATCGATCCACCCGCTCGCTGTCGACACTGCTCGACGCCAACGACATCCTAGATAGCGGCCTGCTCGTGTTCAGATATCGATCGCGGTCGGATTCCATCTCGGGATCGAGGTCGCTGAGGTCGGTCTCGAGGTCGCTGCCCGTCTCGTTGTTCGAGGAGATATCGAGCCATTCCGAGTCGCTCGAGTACTCGACGTCTGTCGTCGCCATCGTTCTATAGGTTGGGACGGTGATGATGGTAGGTGCTATAGGGAACGGACTGTAAGCGCCCTATATAGGCAGCCACACACGCGGACCGGTGGTCACCCGCGCTGCGGTCACGGTTATACCCTGGATCTTATCTCACGAGCGCGCGTCGTAACTCAGAGACCGCAAGCCATCCAGGGGTGTTCGTCACAATCGAAACACGCTGCACTACTGACTCGTGGACCACGTACGTACTCGTGGCGTAAGTACACTGCCCGAGTTGATGAGTCGACTGCGTACACGTATACGATGTACACGACGTCGTCGGTGAACGACGAGGTAAACTTACAGTGACCTCACAACTAATCACTGCAACCTGGGATTTGACCTTGGCCGAACCATGAAGGCACAAGCACGGCGGTGATTTTGGTTTTTCTATGTAGATACCACCCTTCCGTACGCCTGGTTGACCCCGTCAAATTTCGCAACGTGGTATTTGCCACGAACTCAACCGCTTCTTCGAAAGCCCTGGCCCGCCGAGCTTGGAGAGGTGCTTGCTAAATCAGCGGCGCTGCGGACGCAAGACAGAATCACCACCAAGTTCTGACGGAGCCTCCGGGTGTGCTCACCGTCAGGGATAATCAACTTGTCCGTGAGGGCCAGAATGGGAAGCACGCCGTCATTGGCGAGAGTGGTTGGGATCGGTATAACCTAAGACCTATGCGAGTTCAGGTATGGGGACGTGTTGGGCAACGCCCCCAAGCTTCTGCTATGCCTTGGCCCGGTTGTCACCAGAGCTGTATTCGTGAGCTCCGAGGGACTCGGCGAGTTGTCCTTTCCATGTTGTGGATGACAGCGCATCGGCGTGGCCGCACGGCAGTAAGTAACGACGCGCAAGGTGTCCTAGGCCCTGTGAACGAATGCTCGATATGAACCAACCCCGATACCCTGGACAGCAACAACATACTTAGTCGCCTGGTATTGTGCCCGTGCTCCTGATAGGATCTGAAGCTTGAGGCCTAAGAGTCAACGTTCAGTGGTGGCCGTACACGTAGATTAGAGAACTTACACGACCCGGGTTTTCTGATCATGATCGCCGCGCAGTCTGCAGATATTGCCTCACCTGCGCGTGTCGATCCTTCCCGCACGCGCGGCGTCCCACCATTCACACATCCAAGAAGGAGGAGCGGGACTCGAATGGCGCGTGGGTTACGAAGGGCACAAAGAATAACGCGTGTCTGACGAGGCGTCGACGAATCGCGTTGAGCTGAAGGTGACAAGTATAATGATAAAACACTAAGGCATGGATAGTAGCATACATGTGGCACGCAGTTACCGCGATGATTCCCAGCTCGCCATCAGAACGAATACTTCGAGGTACGAAGAGCGCAAGGTCGTCGGCGTCCTTCGCAATGCTGAGGGGTCGGACGCACGACTGGGGTATAACTCGGGGAATACGCGAATGCGATCAAGAACCCGCGGAAATATGTGTTTATGCACAAGAGGATCTTTTCAGCCCCAAATGTAGGGACGACGTCGCCGTTACGACATCAATCGGCTAGAATGGTCGCCTGTCCATCATAGCTTTAGGACCATGATTCACGAATGAATTATGTCGGGCCACGACATACCTTTACTGCAGACCACTGAGCGATCAAAGCCAGCGAGCGTTCCAAGAACGACAGCTTGCACTGGGTGCATACGAGGTCGTTGATCAACGGGTTCATAACGTTTCGAATGTCTTGAGAAGTAAGGTCTGTAGGTGGAGTGCAAGGTCAGTGATCGTAACAGGCCGAGTTTGGCGACGCCTAACTCACTCGGACGCGCATCCCAGGCGATGTAGGCGCTCGCCAACGCCCACGCACGGTTGAGTCCTTGCCGTTCGGCCGTGCCGCACACCGCATTCGGCGGGTGCTGGGCGGGCTGCGGGACCAGTAATCGCTTCAGCGCGGCCGTCCGTCCGAGGTGGAGAAAGAACAGGCGGCGAAGGTAGCGCGGTCCCATCTTCTCTGCGAGCGCGTCGTCCAACGCGCAGAGCGGGAAAGAGAGAAGGTTTCTGGACGCCACGACCGCGAGGAGAGCGAGGTCGTGCGACGCTGCGAAGCAGTAGACGTCCATAGGCGCGGATGCCGCGTACGATCTCGAGAACAGTCCGAAGAGAGTGGTGGAAGGCGCGAAGACGGTCTTGACATCGAAACCGTACTTGACGAGCGACGTTACCGCACTGGACGCGACTGCAAACAATGGTATGGGAGTCGTCCAGGCCATGTTATAGATGGCATGGAGGACGACGTTCAACATCTCGGCTGTCTCTGGGACCAATGCCGCAGGGATTTCGGCGGGATCGTCGTACGTCGTCCCTCCGGGAAGGCAGGGAAGATATCCGTTGAATCCATTGGTAGATTTGGAGAGGACATGCTGATGGGCAGAAAAGAGTACACAATCCGCGGAAACGAGGATGAGGTCGGGAGTCGTCTGCGCGACGGAAGAGCCAGGACTGAAAATGGGGGACACTGAAGTGAAGGCGGTAGACGCTGGGGCTGTACGAGGCGACCCCGTGACTGGCGCTTGAGCCTGCCGGCAAGTTCCGCGTCAGACCGAGATTAGATATGTCAGAAACCCACAAACTCACCAGCCACCTCGTATCCGCCGGATCGTGCTTGTTCGCGCTGCCGCTGAGCGCAATGGTGTCGTCTGAAATCGTGTCGAAGTTGAAGATATCGTCAATGGTCCACAGGACAGGACTCGCAGCCGGTGAGCCGACTTCTACGGCGCCAGTGCGAGACGTCGACGGTGTACATGCACGGAACGTGTTCGCCATTGGCTTTCAGGGTACTTCAGCTGGCTGCAGCTTGGGAGACTTCCGACTACTTATCTACAAACTGGCACTCCACCTTGCTGCACCTCGCCAATGCTAGGCCCGCAGGCTAGGTATGTTCAACTCCCGAGCACACCCCTGATGGTCGCCAACGACCGGGCTCACGGCGATTCTCACTCATCACGACCACCGCTACCATTTCACGTGTGCGCAACACGGCGGGATCCTCTTCGCGTTTCTTGCGGCGTGCTGCAGGGCCAGATGTTGGGCGGTGGGCACTGGGCTGGGACATCGACGGGGCGAGTGGCCCTGTCAATGCTGACAATATCGGCGAGACGATATCAGCTTCAAAGACGCCAAGGACGATCTTGGTATTCTCTAGCGCGCCATGCCATGATATCGGCATCGGACCGCAGGTGCTCAAACGTTGCCATTTCCCCAGATTGTTTATCGCAGCCCGAAACCTCGCTTTGAAGGACTCTGAGAGCGGGCGGGAGGCTTGCGTTTGCCGGAAACAGCAAGCCTCTATAGGCCACGGGCGCACAATCCCATATCCGACGCTTTCCGTGGCTATATTCATCGCTCAAGCGTTGAGGCACCACTGCGATGCCGCCGGGGCTCTATCTCTCGACCACTCAGATCTACTCACGAGATACATACTTACCGCACAGTTGCCGCACAGCTCACATGCATCCAACTTCCATCCAGGAGTCTGGCGCGCTGCCCGACTGGCACAACGGTGATTGGAAACCCTAGTTGAAACACGAGGCAAACCCAGAGGTGGATATTTGGGTTGTGGTTCAGCTCGGGAAAGCATGGCCCGGATGGTGTTGAAAATGTGTCTCCTTTGACCCCGTCTCAGCTTTGTGAATTGCCCCCGCTATGGGTTCGAGAGGGAATTGGGAGCACAGGTTTCAAGACAGCTCTCAATAGTTCATAGTGTGATACTGATATGACCAGATTGGTGTGCACTGGTAGCTAACTAAGTTATGATCTGAGTATCGTTCAAGTATCGAATGAGGAACGCCTGGGAAGGCAGTCAAGAAGAGACCGAAGAGTACGCTGCGCCAGGCTTGATAGCGGAATCGACGTTGCAGCCGTATTGCGAGAGAGCGCGTGCTGCGCTGGACGTATGCTCGAACGAAGGTGAGTATCGCGCGCACCCGGGGCGGAAGGAGACGATGATTGCATTACGAACAAGAACAGGGTTGAAATGACGAGTAAATATATACAGCAGGGGATCCATACTTCGAGCTCATGACACCGCCAAGTCGTGCCCATTATAGAATGCGGAGTTCTTGTCGAAGTAGGCACAAGAGCGCAAAGAGAAGGGGGAACGCGTGAATCAAGAACAGGCGAAAGATCATCCGTAGTGGGTGGTGCTAGGGTAACAACAGGGGGTAGTTTCGTAGCGAATTTGGAACCGAGGTCGGGTTGTAAATCGCCGGCTCGACGTCATTCCGTGACTATGGTCGTCTGTACCGCCATACGGTGAGTGAAAGGTCGTTAACAGTACACAAACATGGTCGTACCTTCACTGCTGCCCATTCAGCGATTAACGACAACGACCGGTCCACGAACGACAGCCCGCACTGCGCGCACTCGAGACTGCAGGATATGGGATACAATACGCTTCGCATATCCTGGGAAGTAGTATCTGCGCGTGGAGTATCATGTCAATAGCGGCCTTGGATGGCGGATCTGCCGACGTTGAACCAACTCACTCGGGCGCGGGTCCCGGGAGAGGTAGGCGCTTGCCAACGCCCACGCGCTACACAAGTTCTGTTGCTCGGCCATGCCGCATACCGTGTTCGGTGGATGCATCGTCGGCTGCGGGAGGAGCAGACGCTTCAGCGCGCCACTCCGTCCGAGGTGGAGGCAGAGAAGGAGGCGGAGATAGCGAGGCCCAATCTTCTTCGCGAGGGCGTCGTCCAGCGTACAGAAAGAGAAGGAGAGGAGATGTCCGGACGCGACAGATGCGATGGGGGCGAGATCGTACAGCGCCGCGAAGCAGTAGACGTCCATCGGCACGAAGGGCGCGTATAGGGTCGAAAAGAGCTCGAAGAGGGTGGTCGAAGGCGCGAACATACGCCGGACATCGAAGCCGTACTTGAGGAGAGGCACTGCAGCGCTCGATGCCGCCTCGAACGATGGTAGAGGGCTTGCGAAGCTCAGATTGTATATTCCGCGAAGGACGATGTTCAGAATTTCGGCCGTGTCTGGGACCGCTACGGTAGGAATACCCGCGCTGTCGCATATGTGCCCGTGCACCGGTCCAAGGAGCAGGCCATTAAATGCGTTGGTCGAGTTGGCGAGGGCATACCAATGAACATAAAACCAATGCCAATCAATGGAGACGAGGATGAGGTCGGGCACGGACAGCTTAGGAGCGAATACCTCATGTACTGAACATTGTGGAGACAGCGTCGAGGTCAGGGCTGTACAGCTGGTCTGAGAAACGCCCGTCATTGAGCTTTCCCTCGTCATCGATCATCCCGGAAGAAAATGCGCACAAAATCACTCGGGTCTTGTGAATATCCCAGGGCGCAATAGTCCACATGTTGACCTAGAGCATGAGCATGCAGGCCATTCGACAATGCGCCAACATGTTGCTGGGACGACTCTGGGGATGCATGCATGGATTCCAACGCAGATGCGTCCTCCATATCGCGGTCTAGCTGCAGCATGCAGTCAATTGGAAGGCAACCTCAGGAAGTCCGCTTGTTTATGTAGGCTGGCACTTTGCTTGCTCCCATTTGTGATGCTGCACGATGCATGGCACCCATCTCACCACAGCTCGCCGACATCCAGGTTCACGGCGATTCTCACTCTAACCTCCGCCAGTGCGCCACACACGCCACCAGACCATAACTAAGTACCAAGGAGCAGGCCTGTCGTTCTGCAGGACTACACGTCGGTCTCGTTCTCGTATTTGTGATGCCCTGACACGTTCGCACTGTCGAACGTTCTGACTGGCCTGCCCCGAGAAGGCCCCGCCCTCCCCCCGCTACACTGGCAGCTGTCCACCAACCGAGATGGTATTTTTGCACCTTTGCCTATCTCCCCTCGTATCGTGTGCTCCAGGGTGTATCCTTGCACCTTTGCGGATCTCATTTCGCGTACTCGCAGGGAAGGTGTCCCACACCCTGCTCGGCATTCCTTGTGCCTTTCGCCAACACTCCGGGGTGAGCAAACGAAACCCATCATCCTACCGTGTGTCCTCGATTGTGATCATAGATTGCAGACCAGCCGCGCGCACGAAACCGTTCCAATCCACCGCGCTATTTGAGAAACCTCTCTAATGATACCAAGGCGCATGTAAGCAAATCATGCTGCTGCTAGAAAGCAAACTTGCGTCTGCGTGCGCTCTGGTCTGGTTCACGTGCGTTCCGCAGTATGATGACGTCCGATGGACTTGAGTGCATGTCCTCAGGGTCCCCGCGCCGGTTCTCCGGGGTTTCCCCGTCGTTTCCCGGTTTTTGGCAGCCGCAGCGACGGCGCGCCAATATCCTCCTGTGCTGTGCTGCCGCCTTCCGCCAAAACCCCCGCCTTCCTGGTACATGTACCTAGTTTACCTGCACCAGTGCTGAAGCGGCGTGTCGGCTGTATAACAGCTCACGGGGGCCGTGGATGCACTGTGTGCGCCAAGCCGTGCGTATTGACGTGCGGTGCGGCAACCAGTTGTTCCGCTATTGGGACCGCGCCGGAAATATACCTACCTACCTACCTGGCTAAATACAACAGAACCTGTCTTAATCCATAGCGGTGAAGAGCCATGATCTGTGATGCAGGAGGCCATGTTCGAGGCCGGTGATAGACTTGAGCAGGAGGAGGTACCAGACACAGTATATGCAACAAGGCCGGTGTATGTGATCCTACATGTATGTGATGCACATCAGATTCTACCTGATAAAACCCAGGAAAACGGGATACGGTTCATAAAAAAGAACATGCGCGCGGAGACAGCCCAAGCACGTTGGTGTATAGATAGACGATGAGCTTGCCCTTCGCCGTATTTTAACTCGCCCTGTCGCCCGACTCGCCGGCTGGCAAACATGGACGAAAGGCGGAGAAATAGAAATAAATTTGTCCGGATTCGTGTGTTCGGATGCCTGTCGGATGATGGCGACAGTGACATCATGAAATAAGAGGAAACAAGACACCCAGTGCATCGACAGCAGCATCCTGTGCGCTCAACCGCCCCGGAAGCGGAGCGCGATCAAATCGTCCAGAGAGCGCATACTGCACGGTTTGACGTAGTAGCCGTCCGCTCCCGCCGCTAGGGCGCGCGAGATGTCTCGATCCGAACCTTGACCGGACACTAGTACCCCCCCGACCGCGCCCCTTTAGCCAAACTGCGCGCACGCACTTCTGACAGGGACGACACTGACCGATGTAGACGAGGCTAGGATACACGCCGGCGTCTTGCTCCAGCACCCGGATCCGACGCGTCGCTTCCTCGCCGTCCATCTTCGGCATCTGCAGGTCCATCAACACCAGGTCGAACGTCCCCGCGGGCTGTTGGGCCCTGCTCGCCAGCGCGTCTGCAAATTGGTCCACGGCCTCCTGCCCGTCGCGTGCGGTGGCGTGCGCGTAGCCCCGGCGCTTGGCGTACATGACGAGTATCCTGACGTTGATCTCGTTGTCGTCGACGATGAGCAGGCGAATCGAGGACCGATCGCGTCTGGGCGCGTCGCCGGCGGACGGGGTCGAGTTGCGCGATGCCTGGAAAGCGCCGGCGGAGAGCGGTCCTCGTCGGTGGTAGTTCTGCAGGGCCGCGTCGATGACGGCCCAGAGACGCGCGCGAACGACCGGCGACGGGCTACGGAGCACCCGCGGATTAGACGGGCGCCGGTGATGTCCAGCCTCTTCGATAGAGTCTGCGCGCCAGGCATCAAGGTCAGCCGGGGGCGTTAGCTGGACGCGCCTCGCTCGTGGGCTCACCAGACACGAGGAACGCGGTCTGCCACGGGTTCGTCAGTCGCTCAAGTGCCAAACGCGCCATCTTGGCATCGCCGAGGGCGATCGCCGCCCCTTCCTTTGAAGTCTCGGTGAAGCCGAGCCTTCCGAGCTGCTGGGCAACGTGCGTCACCGACGGCGGGCCACCGTCGAGCACGTAATACGTGAGCGGCATAATCGATTTCTTCAATCGGTGCCGGACGCTCTCCGGGTCCTTGTCGGGAGCAATCACGGGCTTGTTGAGCCGCAACCGGAAGTGGGAGCCCCGACCCGGGGTGCAGGACACGAGCGAAAGTGCCCCGCTCAGCGCGTTTGCGATGCGGGATGCGGTCGCTATGCTGAGACGAAGATGTGCGGGGTCGCTGTCGTCGGGATCCGCTACGGGCTCGGCAGGGGGGAACACGCGCCCCCAATCTTGGGGTACGATCCCCGCTCCGGTATCTATGACCTCGTAGTCGAGGAAGGCGCGGTCTGGCGAGAGGGACGTGCGGAGGCAGATGCTGCCCCGGGTCGTCGTCGATAGTGCGTGGCCCATGAGGGAACTGAGCACGATGCCGAGGGTTGCTACGTTGGTGAGGAGCAGCTCCGCCGTCGCCGGCAGCTGGTTATCGACCAAGACGGCGACTTCGGTCTTCCGCTCAGCGTACGCCGCAGAGTTCGTGATCCCTTCCACGACGCTTTGCTCGATTGCTGCGAGGTTTTGCAAGGATGTGCTGAGGTCATACTGGTCGGCCACCCCGAGGTGATTGAGGCGGATCAGACTGTTGACCATGGCAAGGAGGTGGTTGCCCTGGCCTTCGATGACGTCCAGCATGCGTCGGGATGTTTCCTTTCCTGGCGTACGTGGCGTTGATTCGACGTCCGAGGACCCCTCCTTCAACAATTCGGCGGACGCGATGATCGCGTGGATGGGCGTCCGGAGATCGTGGGTCATTCCACGGAGGAACAAGTCCTTGGACGCGGCTGCCGCGTTGAGGTCCGCACTCATGACGACGTTAGAGATGGACGTGGCGCACTGGACGACGAACAAGACGTCGATGGTGTCGAACACGGTCTTCAGGTCGTCCGTCTCCACCACGAGGTACGCGTCGTCCGCCGACGGCACGCGAACGACGATGGCGCGCACGGCCTGATTCGTGGGGCGCGAGAGGTGTATTGGGGTGTGGTTGTCCAGGATTACCTTGAGGATGGCGTCCGTCGCCTCCCAGAGGGAGTCGCGCACCTGCTCGTACGGGACCCGAGGCCCGCCTCGGAGGCGGACGACGCCGTCCTGCTGGATCTGATACGATACGTGGCAGCTTGGGTAACACTCGCGAAGGACGTTCAGCCGGCGCTCGATGAGATTACCCGGCGTGACGTCCTGGAGCACTGCGGCGAGCTTGGCGACCATCTCCTCTTGGACTTTCCGCCGCCGGATGTTGGCACGCTCGACGATCATGTGCACCATCGTCTTCGCAAGTCGCTTGAGGGTGTTGATCTGAACCGCGCTCGGCGCCGGTTTGGGCGAGTTGGAGGAGACGCAGAGCGAACCGAAGGCAACCTCGACGTCAGTTCCCGGAAGACGGTAGAGGAGCTGGGTGCCGACGTAGGAGCGCATGCCGGCCTGGACGGACGGCGAGGCGGCGAAGCGCCAGTCTTCGAGCATGTTCGGGAGGGAGAAGACGGTGTCTGAGTCCTGGAGGATGGTGTGCGCGCACGTGGCCTCCCGGCGGGGAACGGTGGAGAGCGGGCAATTGTTGGTGACGATGTGCGTGTAGCTGTCGTGGTCCATCAAGCCGAGGAAAGTGCAATCCTGCTGCATGATGTCCTGCCACGTCCGAAATTAGGACCGGGCGAACGTCCTATAACGGTGCGAAGACGCGTGCTCACATGGACGACGTCGACGGTGCCCTGCAGTTGCTCTAGGAGATCGTGATCGTTGAGGATGGAATTGGTGTAGTACCATAGTGAAGTGAGGCGCTTCAGCTCGTTCCGCGCCAGTAGCGGGAAGAGGTATGGGTCTGCGAAGCTTGGTTGCTGTGGTGGTATGACGGCTGAGCCGTCTTGACGTTGTCCGCTGGGGTAGTCACGCCCGAACTCCGTCTCGTCGAAGTCAGAGAGGGGCGCTCCGAGCGAGACGGTATCACTGGGAGAAGGATAGAATAGGGGTTGAGGGTCGGGGCCGTTGACGCGTGGATCAGAGAGTGTTACGACAGGGAAGCGTTGCGTGCCGAGGGTTTCGTCGGTGGGGGTTACGACATAGTGTGGTGTGCCAGAGTTGAGTGACGAACGAGAAGAAGCGGTGGGTGCGGGATCCGGGTGGGATCCGTCAGTGGCGTCCATGAGATTGCGTTCCGACTTGTCCTCCCACCCGTGTTCAATCTAGTGCGATTCCGTGCAATCCGTGTTATGTTGCCGGCGTCGGCCTGGCGCGAAACGTGAGAAGCCGGATGGATACGACGCAGGCGCTCCCTGACGATCAAGACGTCGGGGGCGCCCTGTACTTGTATATGCACGGACCCGATACCAAGGCGGTGTCTGGGAAGGAACCTTCTAGCTAACATCTTCCAACGCAGATCCGACAGGAGCAAGTGTGTCCGACCCAGCTCGCCGGCGATGTCACAGCGTCACCGCCTCAGGCCTCAGGCCTCAGGGCTCGTAATGTGGTCGCTCGAGTTTTATCCCGTCGAATCACTTCGCCCTTGAGTCTAGATTCCGTGCAGACGACGGCAGTTACCTGAATACCACTGTCTGTTTAGCGTTGCTGCCATTGACACACGGTCACCTCGATATACAACACTTGCTCATCCCCGTTCAAAAGGTGCTGCGCGCAGACAAAACGCGGAGGCGGTGAAGGCGGGTTCTGCGCTCCGGCCTCTGGCCACCGACGCGCTAGCCCGTTCCGTGTTGTGAACTACGGTTCGTGGGATATACGGTTATCGGTATGCTTATCGCGGAAGAAGTGCACACAGATGGAGAGGAGGATGAGAGATACACGTGCCCCACCAAAGAGCTCACCGGTGAAAAAGTCGCGAAACCGCAGTCCTGCAGATCCGATCCTTGCTGACTACTTCATCCTCGTCTGCATGACTCGTCGAATATGCGATGGCGGACCTTCTTACACCGGGCAGTGTCCGTATGGCGCATACGGCGCCCCAGTTGCTCCGGACGTTTCGCGCCCCATGCCTGTCCGTCCCATCGAGACGCGCGTCCCGCTGCACTGCGTTTTCTCTTTCGTTCTATGGGGCTTCACGAGAATGGCGCCTAACCCCGGGAGTCAGTTACGAGACGGATGCGATGGCGGCCCTCACCGGTACGAGCCGCGTCATTTCTCTTCTTCTGTTCGCGATGACGGGCTACAAAGCTCACGCGGTTTCGACCCGGATACGGGAAAACCCAGAGCAATATTGATCTAATGTACGCAAGCTGTGGGAAACCCCACGGCCAGAGACGAACGATATCGGGTGTATGGCCTGTGATAGACGGTGTTATTATCCAATCAATCGTACGACGACACCCCGTTTTTATCCAGAAATCGGCGAAAGGGCGAGCTTGAAGCACACTGGCCTTAGCTCTGGCAGGCCACTGAAAAATACCCCAAGAGTTGCGCAAACGCGCAGGAGTCAAGAAGGAGTTTCAATCCGATCCGCAGCGATGACGTTTTTCTACGGACTCGCATCACTTCGTTGGAATACAAATGAGTTCCCACAGTTAGAAAAGGGGCTAGCAGCGTTCAGTCGTGGGACAAGTCCAGATATCCAGCGCTAGCCGTACGTACACACGCGACTTGGACCTCAGTATGCCTCCGCCATGGATATTCCCAGGCCGTTCAAATAAATTATTACTAAAAGCAGGTTTTGGATATCTACACGCAATGCTCAAGCGCGCAGTGCGATGCAACAGCGACAAGAAATAAAGGGGGGCGGTGGTTGCGGAATGGCCACCTAAACAAACCAAGACCGCGCCTACGGTTGTCGACCAATCCTCGCAGGTGAGCCAATATATGCGCGCCAAACATCGAGCGAGTCGACGCCGACGGCAAGAAAATCAAAAGACGTGGAAAAAACATGAACAAGAACCTGGACTGGGAAGAGAAAGAACGGGCGAAAGGGAGGAGTCGATGCCGGATCGCCGCGTCGCGTCGCGCGCAAAAAAAAAATGGACAAGAAGGGCAAAGTGGGTGAAGAAGATGGCAGGGGTTTAAACAGGTGGATAGTAGACAACAGACAGCAGGTTTGACGGCGATGACGGGTATTCCCATCAGCTAAACGTGCCGAGTCGTATCAAGTAGGTCAACGTGCAAGAGTGCTGTGGGGAAGCAACGGCGACGAACGAACACATGACATCGTGAATAGCTCCGGTCAAGTCGATGGGGCAGCAGGGGGGACGAGCGAACCATCACGGCAACGAAGTGTTGACGAAGACCTATCGCTGTGCATGAGGCGGGAGCGGGAACGCGGGAATGACCTCCTCCGCGTACGCCATGCTGGACGCGTGGCTGACGATGCTCGGCTGCATGCTCGTCACCCGGTGCGGGTCGTCCTCGCTCTCGACCAGCTTCGCCTTGTCGTCGCCGGGAAGCTCGAGCGCGGCGAGCAGCGACTTCATCGCATCGCTCGAGTTGCTGTCCGTCGCCATGTGCCGGGTGGGCACCGGCGGCAGCTGCGCGTGCACGTCGTCGAACGGGTTGCGGGCCTTGATCCGCTCCTGCGCGCTGAAGAACGGGTTCGAGACGCTCGCGCGACGCGAGGTGTTCCCGCTCGCGGGCTCGGTGTTGTGCGTGGAGGCATAGGAGGAGTCCAGCGGGACGCCGTCCTCGTCGAGGGTAACGACCTCGGCCGACTCCCATCGGTGCTTGATGGCGGCGGGCGTGACGGCGGGTGTGGAGCGGGCGGAGACGAACGTCGGAGACATCGTGCCCGACATGCGCATCGACTTCAGGGATACGAACGAGTCCGCGGCAGTATCGCCGTCCCACGAGACCGCGCCGGCGGACGTGTCCACCCGGCCGACGAGCGGGCGCGCGGTGGGGACCTGGTGCATGTGCGGCTGGCTGGCCGTCGTCGACATCTCCTCGGCGAGGCGGGGATGGTACTTGGACAGCATCGAGGGGTCGATGTCGAAGTAGTTGCTCGTCGCGCTCTCGCCGCTGTCCTCCTCTTCTCCAGACTTCTCGACCGAGCGCACGCTCGGCGCCGACTTGAACATGTCCATCTTCATGCTCATCTTCTCCGCGTCGCCGCCCGTGCCAGCGGTCGTGTCTTGCGCCGAGTAGCGCGAGCTGGCATCGTCGCTCCCGCCGTGATGGCTCTCGAGCTTGCCCCACGTGCCGCCGGGCAGGTTGCGCGACTGGCGTCGGCTGTGTTCGCCCTGCGCATTGAGCTTGGAGCGGCGCGAGGCGAGTTCGGCCTTCGCCGCGCGGTCGCGGCGGTTGCACCAGATGACGAAGACGATGAGGAGGCCGAGGCCGAGCACGGAGGCGACGCACGCCCCGATCACGGCGCCGAGGGAGATGGAGGAGTGCGACGCGGCGGACTTGGCCGCGGCGGTCGTACTGGTCGCTGCGGCCGAGGTGGAGGTCGGGGTGGAGGAATCCTGGGTCGTGATGGTGACCGCGGATTGACCAGGAACGAGCTGGACGCTGACGCTGGCGGCGTCGGAGGTGGCGGTGTTGAGCGCAAGACTGCTCGCAGTGGCGGCGGCCGTCGCAACGGTCGCGGCGCCGGTGCTGATCCCCTCGACGCCCGTGGGGATCGCGAGAGGGTCCGAAATGACTTGCCTGCGAACGTGCTGGTGTTGGTGACGTTGAAGATGCATCGCGATTCTTGAGCGATGGTGGTATTACGAGGTATGTCTTGACGACTTCGGGGGCGGGTCTACGGAGTCCGTAAGGAGCGGTGGTGATCGAATGAGTGTGCGGGTTGATGATATGTTTGCTGGTTTTTTCTTCTGCGTCGTGCGTATAGAGAACGATAGGAGTCTCCCAAAAAAGCGCGAACTGCAGTATGAAAGAAGACGACGGGCAGTGTGAGTCCTCCGGGCGCGCGTTGCCAACGGGCGACATGATCATGCTCACCGGGTCAGAAGTGGAAGGCGGTCATGCAGATAAAGATAGCAAAAGTGGAGTGCGTCGGGGACGGCGACGAGGAGGGCGTGGGGGACGCAGAGAGGTAGACCCTCGTCGTCGGGGGCGAAGGGGACGGGGCGGCGGGACTCGACGAAGCGACGAAGCGGTCTCGAGGTCTTCCCATCACAACAACGGTCAACGTTTCGCATGCACCCCAAATTAGGGCCACACGGCCACCGACGCCCACGTGGCGAAATAATATTGCCAGCACCATCTCAGCGATGCCGTTCAACTCTTGCAGACCCCCTGATGCTTGGATGTATGAGACCGCATAGCATTACTGGGCGATCTGCACCTCTACTCTAGCCATCTGCGGACCGTGTATCGCTGAACGGACGCGTACCGCACCCGCTTGCCGACGACTCGTGGATACGGAGTCAGACACGGAAGCTGATGAACGCCAACGTAACTCATGGTGCGCTACGGACGCTGGCTTTTATTAGGCCATGCACAACATGATGGACCTTTGGAAATCAAGCTGTCCTAAGTCACGTCCCGATGAGGGGCGTGCATAGCGCCTTCAAGATCTTGAAACATCGTATACGGGTAATGAAGGTCCTTCCTTCAGGTTCTCTGATAACGCATCTTTCGGCTGATGCGTCCGAAACCGCGAATACTGGATACTCCAGCTCCCTAGGCGATTTCGCGTGAGTTGACGGAGCACCTCGAACGTCAACTGCCAAAGCGCTCCGAGCGCGTGAGACGAAGTATGCTCTCCGTAGCGTCTACGGCATAAATCCTTGCCCAGTATCTAACATAGATGATCACACGCGTTCCATGGTGCCTTTAGTCTCTCATGACCAAAACATATTATACATTCACGTGGCCGTCCCGATCCCAAACCCGGTACTACTCTGGCTCTCCATGTCGTACGTTTCTCTCACGAATACGATCGGCGCCTGGGGAAGTCATGAGTGGCTCGGGCTCTCCAGAGAAAACAATCAGCTACATGACGACTCACATCCCGTCCCGTGTCAACTGCTCTGAAGCCGTCGTCGCCGCCTTGTTCCACCTTGGGTATGTCCAGTCCGTGCATAGGCAAGGCGGGCAACGTGAAGGCTTCTTCGATCGAGGACGCGCGGAGCGTGTTTCGCGCATTCAATCCCGCGAGCAAAGCGTTGAAGAACACTGTGTCGATCGCGCAGGAACTTAAAATTGGATGTCATGCTCGTTAACCCATGATGCGAAGGCTCACGCTTGCTCGAGATGATGTAAAAGCTGCGGGTCTTTGAGTGATCTATGGGAGCGGCGTGAACAACACGAATTCACTTACGTCATGAAGATGAAGGTATCCTCTATCACTGAATACTGTTCAATCACGTTAACGTGCGGTACTTATGCCAGATGATGAGAACGAACACATATGGCAGCCGCCACAGCGCACATGCTATGGAGAAGACATATAAAGGTTAAAAAGATGACGACGTTTCAACGGATCACACACCTGGTTAATGCTCCAGTGCTGATACTGTATACGATCAACCTCGTAACAATCCCGTCGGACCTGGATCACAGATAAAGAGCTCTAGTTGAAGACGGATAGCACGGTGGGGCGTACGCTTGCAAGCCCATCTTTCTGCGATACAGCAGAACGCAAAGTGATACGGCCAGCACCACGTCTGCTGCCGCTCCGGATGCGAGACTCGTATTGAACATCCACTATGACACGAGCAGGGGTCACGATCTCGTGCCTCTGTATGACTGTAATATTTTCTACGCACAGTCGATTCCCGATCCCAAAGGTTTGTAACCGTCTTCTCGTCCACCCTACATGTCTGTGAATACGATTGAACTACAACGCGCGGCTTCGCTTGGTACTCACCCAACAACAACGACATCTACACTAAACGTCAGTTGCTGACTACTGCTTGAACAACCCACTTACCTATTCCAAATCCTAAAAGAATATGGGTGTACAGTTTCTCTCACGCGAAATTCAGCACTCACCGAAAGCCACGACCGACAACACCGCCTGCGACAGAAGTATGCTACAATCAACTCGCGGCAAGATAGCAGTCTGAAGAATTGATACTGACAACGGGAGCGACCAGAAACCAATTGCGGTCGCTGACTATACAGGCGATGTTTAAGAGATCAGTGGGCGAACGGATAGATAGTAAGCTTATCCCACATATCCACATCCGCATACAGAATATGCTGATGATTGTTCAGTTGCGGTGATAGTATGCGAGCATAGTTTTAGCTTACTATCGGATCAGCAAATCACTCGCGAGCTGGATAAGCACCCTCATACACATGTTCCAACTGTAGATGAACATCTAACGTACTGCGGCTGGTATGGTTGCCTGCAAAGGATATTAGCGTGTTAGTGACAGACGTTCAGAGTCCATGCTTGCGTACCCAAAACGCCCTGTGGTATGATCAACGTCACTGGAAGCAAAGGCACGCAAGAGAGTGTTACCATAGGGGATGCAATAAGTTGAAGTAGTTCCCGAATTGCGTGATTAGGTCAAACCAAAGTGAATATGCTCCGAATGCGGTGTGCAGCGCGGACAAGATCCACAGCATTACAATCTGCTCGTTCCATCGGAGGCAGGCATGAAGAAAGATTCTGTACCTTAAAATACTACTCACCAGGAGCTTCAGCGTTGTGCGATCCCGTTCACAACTGTGGAAGTACATGTATGCTTGCACATTGGTGACACCGAACAGCAGAGCATCAAGTAGTACACCCAAATAGATTGCTCCCACTGTATTGCCTAGTGAGTTGAGAGAAAAAGATTCTGGCATAACGTGGACTCGCAGGATTACGACGAGCGAAATCGAGGAGAAGTTCGTCGGCTTCCGTGCGCTTTATACGTACCAGCAGCATTCCTATCTGTTGGGTCAATCATGTATTTAGACCACCACATCTTGGATCATTGGCCCTTGCCTCTTGATATAGCGCCAACATGATGTAGAATGCAAGCTTGGGGCTAATTTTGAGATCGAACATGATCCAGCACTTGATCTGGGAATATCGCGGGCCTATGCACAAATGAAAATCGTAAATGTGATCTTCGCTATGTGATTGCATGTGGCACCTCGGTATTCTTTGCCTGGTGCAAAATTATATGAGACGAGCAAACCTACCGCACGGTGCTATGACTATGTCGATGAGAATCTAGTGAATGCCAGTGTTAATGCCATTGTTGCGGCTTGAGAAACCTCAGGTGTCCCAATATAGCATCCTACATCAGTTTCCAGATACTGTTCGTCAATCCTTCCCACAAGCATTCATAGTTGTCCTGTGTGAGACTGTTTTGCTGATGTTCACGCTTGTGCATCGTAGGCGCAACAAGAGGATGGCAAGGATAGTTGAGTGTTCTCGGAGGGTACTTCGACATTTGCTTCAAATCATACTGCCCGAGGAGATACGCGACGACATCACGCGCCCGAGGGCGTTAGGCGGTGCACAGCCAATCGATATCGTCCGAGCACCGGTATGCGATCGCTTCAGGTGGACCGGCGAAATCTCGGAAGCAGCTGACTGACCCTAATATCGGGTCTACCTTTTGACCCACCGAACGCAATTCACAGAGATCGCAGTCGTGGAAGGGGAGCATCAGCTTCAACATGCTGTGAAGAAGCATATATCACGATCGGGGCTTTATACCTGGCGCCTTGTACGACACGCGCACAAGCTTGACCCACTGGATAGCGCAGAGCATATGGACGAAGAGAGTGATACATGTCGACCGAGCTGATGTATGATATCGACTGATTCTGTGTGCTGTCGCGGGAGAATAAATTAGAAAACGGCCACGCTTGCAGCGCCGGCCAAGTCCTCGCTTGACGAGCGTAAGTAATACCAAGAAGGCAGTGAACACTGCAAAAAATGTCACATGATCAGGAACGTCCCCCCGGTTACCTGACAACTCACCTACGTAAGCAGTATTACTCGCGTACATATCGTCGTACACATTTGTTCCTCTTCGATGGTTCTTACTCACCTTTTCTAGGATCTCTTCTCCTTTTCGGTGCCCACAACCAGGATCAAATATTTTAGTCTCGCCATCTCCATCCAAAGGTGGCACTGAACCTTGTGGCAAGTCGTCACGCTGATTCAACCGTCGATAAGCCTGACGTCCCGCTGACTCCCATGCTTTATCAGCATACGCATACGAAATAAGGATACGCCGAAAGCAATCGACTACGATATGAAGAGAGCGACCCGTGGATCGACATCGCCAGCCTTTGGATCAGTCGATTCAGCTGAACCATCCAGATCCTTGCAGAGCGGCCATGTCTTCTTCCCCGAAAACCCTCATATACTCGCACGTCGGCGGTATTGACGTCAAACTGGACTTGTATGCCCCAGACGCGAATGGCTCCGCACCCATCCTCATCTGGTTCCACGGCGGCGGTCTGTACTGCGGATCGCGCGACGATGACTTGTTTCCATTCTCGCTGTGTGGTAAGTCCCGCTTGCTATTACTTGAAATCTTATGGAGGACCGAAAATACTCTGCTAGACGCCGCACTCAAGCGCAAGTGGATCTTTATTACCGCGGACTATCGCCTCCTGCTGCCCTTCAACGGGCATGATATCCTCGCCGACATTCGCGCGCTTTCATCCTTCCTCAGCTCCGACGCCTTCCGCAACTCCCTTCCTTCCGGCCTCGTCCCCTCCAACTCTATATTTACTGCGGGCGCCTCCGCGGGTGGCTACATGGCGCTTCAGTATGCTCTTCAGGCATCCCTCAAGCCCAAAGCTGTGCTGAACATGTTCGGGTTGAGCGACCTCCTTGACGATCATTATGTGCACCCGCACCCTGACGGTGTGCCTTTCTTCGGCGGCCTCAACAAATCCTTCGACCTCGACAAGCTTCTTCACCCGCCACCGTCTTCGGGCTCGCCCATGCGGGCGCCCACGTACGAGTGCGCCGATGGGCGGCACATGACGATGATATATGTCATTCAAGAGGGTGTCATCCCAGACTACCTCACCAATCGCCCGGGGCTCAGCAAAACTCTAGGAGCGCTGCCTACAAAAGACGCGCGGGCTCACGCGCTGGACGACGAAATCCGTCCTCTGTTCCCGTTGCTGTTCGTCCGCGAGCTCCCTCCCGTCGTCTCAGTACATGGAATGGCGGACACCGCGGTACCGCTCGCCCACAGCGAGACGTTGAAGGCGCTGCTAGACGAAGCGGGGATCAAGAACGAGCTGATCCCTGTACCGGACGCGGAGCACGGACTGCTCAGCAAGGACAACTTCGGCGTCGAGGCGCCTGCGGCAGAGGATGCAGTCGGTAAAGCGGTGGAGTTCCTTGCAAGCTGTTTGTAGTAACCATACGTCTTTTCGCCTCGACATCGCGAGTCTCAATGTACCAACATGTGTCTCTCAGACGATCTTCACGCACGTTCGCAGGGAGCCCGTGATCACGTACTCAGTCGTGGGACTTGCACGCAGCGACAAGGCGTTGAAGCGTATATACATACATTGCCATGCATATGATCAGTCCGGATTCTCACCCACGCACCGGCGTTGCTCAGCACCCATCATATACCAACCATAGCGAAGCCGCGAAGTTCATGGCGGTTACGTTGGATGGGGCAGACATTATCATGATGGTTGGCAATTAATGAAGGCCATCGGGTCCGGCGATAAGCATTGCCACACTTGTACAGTTGAAGCACACTTGAAGGCAAAGCTGAAGGACGCCCGCACGTAGGGCGGCTCTGATTTAAGAAATCATCAATTTTCATCATTATAACTAATGTACAAGAGCGCAGGAGACAGTTGCTCAAGAACATGTTGGACATCAGCTGTGCACAGCTACGCGCATTTAGCAGAAGGTGATTTGAATCTGTATCATGTTGATAGTCAGTACGGTCGTGTTGGAGGACGGACATAAGAGAGATATTAACCCCAGCATTGGTGCCCACGCATTGCAGAGGAGTGCCGTTGGTGGGGTCCGTGAAAGCATCGGGACAAGCGCTCGCAGACGGGCAGTTGTCGCTGATGCCGGCGCACGCACCGCCGCCAATGTAGCTGAACGACATCGGGTACGTGCTAGGAACATTTTCAAAGTCAGCTTCGACGAAGCGAGGAGTGAAAGCGGATCACACTCACAACTGGTGGTTGCCGTTCTCGGGCTGGGGCTCGAGCGTGAAGTCGGCCGCGTTCTGGTTGGGAGCGTCATTACGGAGCGTGAACTCGACGGCGCCGCAGTTCACGCCCGAGTTCTGGCAGTCGGCACCGGCAAAGCCGTCAATCCAGGCGATCCCGCCGAGTACTTGCCCTTGGATGGTGGTCGGGCCTTGAGGGGTGGCATTCGCCTCGTCAATAAAAACAGGGTTGCCGGAGCCGCAGTTGTTGGTCATCTGCGGGAGAGGTCAGCAAGAGAGGCAGCAGTTCTGACGCGACTTACGGAGATCTGATGAGACTCCTGGGCGGCGGCATAGCCGGCAACGGCAGCGACGACTGCAGCAACAGAGAGAGCGAACATTGTATCGATTCAGATGCGAGGGTGTATTGAGATTGTACTTGGATGAGGTTGCGTCGTTCGCTGAAGAAACCTATTCGAGCATCCAGCTCTCTTATACCTGGTGAGATTCGGTTTTTCAAATGCTGTGGCGACCCTCGTTCGTTCGAGGACGAATTCCATTCCGCAGGCTCCGTCAGCAGCGTTGTTCCAACAGGAGAGGAGGCACGAACAGTACACACGCAGTGATCTACACAACTGTATAGAGGTCCGACCCGTCGGCGAGCGGCATGAGGTCATGCATCTGCCAGCATCTAGCAACATCGTCAGCTGCGCGTATTATTCCACGCCGGGCACGGAGAGGCCGTCGAGGACGTACACAGGAAGTTGAAAATGTGCGGAACCCCAGATCACTTGCGTGGCGTTCAATGCGATTCCGTGGTGCCATTTCGCTTCAATTCCTAATCCGTAGCCTGTTTCCGTTGCACGTTCAAACCTGCCGAATGACTTGTACTCCCGATCCAACACGACTAAGGCGCTAGCACTGTTGAAGGCTGTTCCAGGCCGCGGTGCACGGAGAATCGCTGGCCGTAACACGGACGCACATCCACTTCGATCAACTTTATGATCCTCGCTAAAGACCGGCGCATGCGCAGTTATTGACCTTTCGACTCCGAGAGCGTCGTGGACCCCATGATCGGTATGGCTGTCTTAAAAATCTCCATTGTACCGCGGGTGCATCGTAGTATATAGTCCCATGAGAGTCTGTCAGTTGATATCGCCAAAGAGCCAGGGAGAACCAAAGATCACTATGAACAAAGATGACGTCAGGACGACCAGGGTACCCTAGACGGCATCAGCACCGCCTAAAAGCGCCCATGGCTGCGCAGATTCGAAAGCGCTTCGAGAGTTGAACTTCCCACTACGCACGCGGCACCACGCAAACGTGGGTGAGATCACTTACGCGTACTCGGATTTGACGCTTCGTCGTGGTATTGCCGTGCGCGGCGGTGCGCGGCAGCGAAGAATAAAATTGCGATGCACTTGCCGTAGTCCTGCTGTCCGCGGAGTGGTAGGATTGGGACAGTGAATAGATGTCCGTATGCGGACTTATTGCAGCCTCTAAGGACCTCGAGACCTCGGGTTGTGAGTGACCGCATTGTCTACATCACCTTCTCATTTGCAAATCCTGCATGTAGAGCCGCAGCCGCGATCTAACAGCGACGGCAAATCCAATGGTCGAGGTCAACTGATCGTAGGCCGAGCACAAACATCGAATAGGTTGAAGGCGGCCACGCTGCCGACATACATGCCGATGCACCCGGCAGCGCAAGATCCTGTTCTTGGTCATTCTTCGGCAAGGCGGTCAACACACGGGCGTGTCCGAGGACCAAACGATGGTCTTCGAGAGACCATGATATACGAGCAGACACATCCGGGGGTGATTGCCAGGTGTCAGCGAGAACTGGGGTTGACCCCAGATGTCACACCAGTTTTCGGGCACATATCCATTCCAAGAGCGGCACCCGCTCGGCGGGTATAGGCGACGGCTCCATCGTGCATAGCGCAGCGGATTGCCCCGTGCGTAGCGGCGAAGTGATTACACAGCTCCAGCGACCAGGAAGGGCTCCGTTATTATTGACACATTGCTTCGCAGCTAGTAGCCTCTGTGTCACGTATCCAGAGTTTAAATCCTTGGAGCTCGGGTGCACGTCACAAAGCTTTGGAGTCAGAGAGTCGCAGCAGCAAGAGAGGCCGTTGACAAGGAACAGTGTCACCTCCTTATTAGGTCATGTCGTGGCTATGCACTCTCAAACTCCCCGGTTCAAGTCCGCCGAACTAATGGCAATGCAAGCGAATTCGAAGGTGGGGACTCTTTCCTTAGTGAAACGTATGTTTTGAATATGTACCTGTGACTGTCTGCCAGGCCCACGAGGACCCATGCTCAAGTCCACAGTCCATGAAACGAAGGTGACCAAGGAGGCGCCATTCGACGGTTGCTGCTGATGCCAACCACGTCCGCGCTAGGCCTCTCCAATACGCCTCCTCCTCGCTCGATATTGTCGCACCAAAAGCTGTCAAATCGCCTGCGCTCGGACGCCCTTTCTCTATGGATAGAAGGAACTTCGATGTGCGACGACGTGGTCATTCTTTTCCCCTGAACACCCTAATTATTCGCCCCCCGCTGTATTTCGTTGTTGCATGGATGTTATGATGTCGCCTCCCAATCGACCACTCTTTCCGTGGCGCATGATACATAAGGGCACTGCGTCGACGAGAACGGGGAAGCGCTGCAAATATACACGGCGTACGGTACGTGCCGCACCTTGGAAGATCTGGGTATGGAAACACGGCGGCCACTGAGTCGCGTGAACGGTCTCTGGTGCGCCTTTCAAGCCGTTGACAATTTCCAAGATAATATCATCGCTGTATGGATGATGTTTCGCGGGTAATCTCCACCTCATGCGCTTCTAGCCGGTTGACGCGAATCGACGCCGTCAACTACCATTTTGACTCGTCAGGGAGGTCCATGCACGACGAAAGCGGATACGCACCTCGAAACGATCCCATCCCGACGCACCACGCTGGCCTAATCAACCTCTGCGTCCCATATCTTCACCACGTTGTCATAACCCCCCGAGACGAGGCGCTTGCCATCGGGCGAGAACGCAACGGAGCAAGCCCCCCAGCGGCCACCCTGGGCTTCCCAAGGCCCTGCCACGGTCTGTCCCGTCTGCGCGTCCCATATCCGCATCGTGCCGTCGTAGGAGCCGGAGACGACGTGCTTGCCATCCCGCGAGAACGCCACCGAGCGGACCGCGTCTTTGTGCCCTTGCAGCGGCCCCACCACCGTCTGCCTTGTCTGAGCGTCCCAGATCCGGACCGTCTTGTTGTCGGAGCCCGAGACGATGCGCGCACCATCGGGGGAATATGCGACTGACACAACGTAGCTATCGCGGCCTCGCAGCGGGTCCCCGACTGGCTCACCTGTCTCGGCGTCCCAGAGTCGAATCGTGTGGTCGCTGGATCCTGAGGCGATGTGCTTCCCATCCGGTGAAAATGCGACGCTCCGAACCCAGTCAGAGTGACCCCGGAAAGGCTCGCCGATGGCCTGTCCCGTCTGCGCGTCCCAGAGTCGGAGCGTCGCGTCGCCTGAGCCCGAGACGATGCGGTGGCCGTCGGGTGAGAATGCGACACACGCAACCCAGTCCGTATGCCCTTCGAGCGGCTGCCTGATCTGCAGCCCTGTCTCCACGTCCCACAGTCGCACGGTGCGGTCCAATGAGCCAGAGGCAAGGCGCTTTCCATCGGGGGAAAACGACACCGATCTGACCTCGTCCGTGTGCCCCCGTAAAGGCTCGCCGACTTCCTTCCCGGTTTCCGCGTTCCAAATCCGGCATGTGTGGTCCCCTGAGCCCGAGGCGATTTGCGAGCCATCCGGAGAGAAGGAAACAGAGAATACATAATTGGAATGACCTTGCATCGTACGCTGCAGCGCTAGCCATGATGATGGAGTCAATACAACGCGCACAACGCATCCAAATACCGCGTACCACCGCAATAGCGTGTCATCCTCGCCATCGCCTGCTGGATCCCCGGTCGTCTCTTGTCAACGTGAGGCACAAGTTTGTCCATCATGTGTCTGGGATATCGCTTCAAGTTCACGCCTGGCAGGAACGACGACATTGTGCCGAGGACCAATATCGTATCGATCGCTCGTGTCTCGCGCAAGTCTGAGTCTGTTGATTCGCCTAGCATGGCTTCAAAAGACTCAGAAAGCGTGCTTGAATCAGCGATAGTGAATATAGCAGCCCTGCCTATCTCTGTGCGAGTTCAGTACAGAGCTTGTGGGAACATGATGACGCGCCGGCCAACCTGTAGACAGCATCTCGTCGAGACCTTGTCGATCCACCTCCGCAAGGCCTTCATCCAGCAGCTTCGCAATCAACCATTCAGCGGTTTCATACCATTGAAGCCGATCTAGTACTTCCGAAATCCGAGGTCGCTCAGACGGATTTGCTACCCAGCAGGAGCTGATGACATTACTCCATATGAAATCGTCCAGGCCTGCATGCAGAGGACGTGTTGGTCGTACACCGTCGAGAACCTCACGAATGACCAAGAACATGTTTGCAACATGGAAAAAAGGATGCCTCCCATCAAAGATCTGCAAGTCGGATCGGTTTACGTGGTTCGGCGACGTCGAACTTGCACTCACCTCCCATGCGGTCATCCCAAATGCATACACGTCAGACTTCCACGTCAAGCTCTTATCCTGTACCATCGGATCGAACAACTCAGGGGGGCATGTAATGAAACGAGCCCCAATTTGCTGACGACCCAGCAGTCGGCGCCAGAGTGGCGGTACCAAGTACCGTCGTAGCGAGACCAAAGTCACTGAGACGCGCATGCCCAAGGCTGTCAACGAGGACATTGCGCTGCGTCCCGATGACTGAATATGGATTGACCGTTCAGGAGGATACCCACTCACGCTTTTGAGATCCCCGTGGACGAGACCGCTGGCATGCATGTACTCCAAGCCACGAGCAATGTCCGTGATCTGATGTGGCCCCGTGAGGTTGACACGGTGCGCATCAGAACGCGACGCTCACCAGTTGAACGCGATTTGCACGCGGGTGGCTTTCAAGATACGACATGACATCGCCATGCTCCATCCATTCCGACACGATACACGCGTGGTACGACGGATCGATGCCGATGAAGGGGACGATATGTGGGTGATTCAGTCGTTTCCAGACGACAGCCTCCCTGCAAAACACCTGATCGTAGTCGCCGAGTTGACCGAGCGGACGGTTTGGTCTGGCATCGTAGGTCACGCACCTTCATGAACGATTTCCCATCCCTGACGTGCAGTCGCATGAACTTCAGAGCCACAATCGTGCCGTTGTAGGTCCCCCGGTATACGTCGGCGAATCCGCCAGCGCAAGGTGGATCGGTCCCAACCCTGGCCAGTCCCGACAACCTGTACCTGGTGGGTACGAGCCCGCTTTCCCCGCACAGTTCTCTCAGCGTGCGCAGGGACCTTCGAAACGTACCGTCCGTTTGACGTATCCGGTCGAGGCCCTAGAGAGCACGTTGAGTTCCTCGTTTTGCTCCTTTGTGGTCCATGCGATCAACCACTCACGTTGTCTAACAAGTCTATCTGCTCCTGCAAATCCACGGTATGAGGCGCTGAAATGTCCTCCATGTAACGTCGCTCTGGATGCAGGTGAGGAAGCGTTGGGGCAAAGGGTCGGCCACGGATGCACCTCGTTGATGTCCTCGATAGCTTCTATCGCGATTAGCGCCGAGAGGCCCGTCTGGGTCAAAGCCGCAAGAATGGCTGTTCGCACGTGTATCACCTTTGTACAATGCATGGCGGCAGTGCGGTAGGCTGTTGTGCGTGCATTGCCATTGGACCTAGTTATTCATACGGGAGAGCATGCACAGAAGCATGGCTCCTATCTTGCACGAGCCGTTTTCGGCTGTAAGCATGAAGCTCGTATATACATTACTCTCGTCGTGAGCAGCTAGGCTAAGTCGCGAGGCTTGCCAGAGTTAACTCGAGACCTGCGTTGCGCCGCTAATAAGGAGTTGCCTCGGACGGTCGATATGGCAGGATCGTCCGGGCTCCCGTGCACCTGTCAACAAGTTAGTCCGACTCGCGGGCACGCATTTGGTGAGCGCCAGAAACTCAGGCGGTCAGCCCGAGCAGGCGCCAGGTACGATTATCGGCCGAGGTTTCGGGGACTCCGCGCTCCCCCCAGCAGATCCTGCACCAGCAACCTTTCGGGCCGTCATGAAGCGTGAGACGGCGTAGGATTCACGAGATATTCTAAGCCTTCAGATGCTAGCCCCGCTGACGACGAGCTCGCCGGTGGATCCTGTGTTTGTGGTTTAATGCGGGATGCGTGCCCAGAAACGTCGTGGGTCGTGCCGGAAGAGCCGAGAGTTGTCGAGAGTCGCAAGAGAGCTGAACTGAGCTGACAGAGGTGGTCCGCTCCAGGATTGGAAGTGACATTTCGAGTCTGGAAGCTGACTCTGAGCTGAGAAGGAAAGGCAGCCATGTCGAAGTCGAAGTCGGCGCGGTGGGCAAACGCGACCGACGATCCCGACGTCATGAGTCGTCGCGTCTCGCGGAAGTCCGCTCCGCGCCGGCTCAGGTACCTCCACTTCTGCGCACACAACGCAAACACCTCTGCTATCCTCGCGCGACAATGTCTCCCTGTGTGTGTTTGCGCTCCGATGTTTGACGCGACTGCGCGCGACACCGGGATTCACCTCTGCTGTCGTCACCTCGGCTGTCCTCGCGCGACGATGTTTTCCTGCATACGTTTGCCCTCCGATGTTGACACTTTTCCTGATTCCGAAAGCTCCGTGCTCTTTGCCCGAGTGTGCCGTTCGTTGTACGTCTTGCTGGGCAGTTCGGTGTGATGCTTTCCCCCCCACCCCAATTTTGTTTTTCCCTACTGGGTTTTTTTTTGCTGAGGGGTGGGCGGGTTTTTAGTGCACTATCGGAACTCCCGGTATTGACTCTCGACGGCTGAAGTGGGCGGCCGCTAGGTAATGGATTGCGCATAGTAGCACATACATGTACCTAGTTATTTGCGCCAGTGCTGAAGCGGTGTGTCGGCTGTTATGCAGCTCACGGGAACCGTGGATGCACTGTGTGCGCCAAGCCGCACGTACTGGCGTGCGGTGCGGCAACCGGTTGTTCCGCTATTGGGACCGCGCCGGAAATATACCTACCTACCCACCACAAATAGCCAGGAAACCTAAGCACGAGCCTGCCTAATATCTCATGTTACGAATGTTCTCTACGATACAAACCAAAAATGTGATGTATTACTGAGGACCGACCGTTTCATCATCCGCAAATGTCTGGGTACAATCGATCCGTCGGATCCTGGGGGATCCATCCGCCTTCGAGCCCCTTCTGATAGCTCCATTCATCCGCGTTCTCGGCCTGTTACGCCGTCAGCTCCGGCGCGCGAGCGAAAAGGAACAGAAGCTTAGGCACCTTCCACGTCCAGAAGATCCAACCTTGTATCGCCTCCCCAATCGCCACCTGCGCTTCCCAATACCTTTCGAGGCGTGAGCGAGAGAGTCAAGGCCCCCCTCCCCATTACGACAGGGTGAAACATGCTCACTTGCGCAGGAAGGTCTTGTAGTCGTCGCTGAAGGTGCTCATGTCCCCCGTCCAGCCCGTGCAGTTCCCGAGCGGGGTATTCGCGTCAAACCACGTCCCGTCCCACCTCGCGCCGACGCCGCGTCCGTTCAGCCACTTTGCGCAGTCCGTCGGGGCGTTGCTCCACTCGCCGATGATGGTGTAGATATTCGAGGCGGCGAACACCTTGAGGGTGGGCAGCGTCGTGTTGCACGCAAACGCGATGTGCTCGTCTTCGGACCGGGAGAGCTCCTCGACGCTGAAGATCTGGTACTCGTGGTTGTCCATGATGACGCCCTCCGCGGACGGATAGGTGAGGAAGCCCTCCCAACTCTGCATCGAGAGCAATCAGCCCCCGACAGTCGGGCTACGTGGAGGCCCGCAACTTACATCTACGCCCAAGAAAGCGTCTCCGATCATGACCTTGATACCGCCTCCTGCGGCTTCTCGCACGACGTCATAGCCGTCTTGCCAGAACTGGCGGACCGTCTCCGCGAACTGGCTGCTCGTGAACCCGGCGGCTTCGTTCAGGAGCTCGATAACGTCGACCATGCTGCAACCGATGTAGACTCCGAGTCGGAAGCGACCGAGTGGGGGGGGGGACTCACCCTCCGACGTTCTTGACCATGAAACGGAGTATATCGAGCGTTCGAGCGACGTTCGTCGTAGAGGCGTTGGCCCATTGCGGGTTGCTCGTGCGCTGGCCCGAGTTATCGTACCCGTTCTGGCTGCCCGGGGCGCCGTGGAGATCCAGGATTACTGCGGTCGCGTGAGCGCGAGGGAGGGCGCGACAGGCGAGAGGACGTTACCGTGAATGTTGTGTGCTTTTGCCCAGTTGAGGGCTTGCAGGATGTATGGCCATGCGCCAGGGGTATAGGGTGAGACGGACGTCGTGAAATTCGTATCTGACGATGTCAGAGGGACCGACCAGTACCCGACCGGTAACCTGGGCGCATATATCCCCTGAGTACGGCGGGATCGATGATCGCCAAGAGACAAAGACATACCGGACGTGGTTCAGCCCAGCCGCGGACATGTTCGCAAAGTCTTCTTCGGTCATCCACGTCTCCCAATGGTTCTGCAGAGCCTTCAAAGCAACGTCGTCGTCTTGTAACTGGCCGAAGGTGAACTCATCCACGATGTCGTCGTTGCCCGTGTTTTCGAACATCGAAGGCGTTATCCACGGTTCTAGCACGAACCATCCTCCTCTATATCAAATCGTCGCTAGTATGAGCGGCCTTGCGGGGTCATATAAGCTCCCACTACGCACAGATTCACGCCCCTGATGGTATCCGTCCCGTACTTGAAGGGCGTCTCGCTGACTGTTGGGCTGGTTGCGGTCCCTGTCGCGGTCCCGGTTGCCGTTGCACTGGCACTCGCGCCCGCAGAGCTTGAAATCGGTTTCGACGGGACGACCACCTCGCGTCCATTCGGAGCCCTCAGGTGGCACTGTTCCGCCCAGCTGCTACCCGCTAACCATGCCCCGACGACGCTCCACACCGTACTCCTCGAGATCTTGCGCATAGAGGTGGCCTAGCCTAGCTAGCCCAGATGTATCGCCCAAGGTGGGCAAGGGATGAACGAAGAGCGAAAGACGGGGTTCATAATCCTGGGTGCCGGTCATACATAAGTGAGGCACACGCTGCATGCCATCATTGTCGCCGTAACCCACTCTTCCTCGGACACGTGGTAGCGGGGCTAGAGGTGCATGCCGCGAGCAATGCAGAAGGAAGGAGTTTCGCCCCTTCTGCCACAACAGGGAGGATGATCAGGTACCCGAGAATTGGCTGTGGTGGTCATCGCACACGATGACGGGCGGCGTATCCGCGCACTCATGCTGTCCGAATCGCGGCGGTATTGCCTTTTTTGAATGCGGCGCGCCTCGGCAGGATGTCGGCACAGCGGCGGCTTCCCGATTGAGAACTTAGCCCTGAACCTTTTGAGCGTCCTTTACTAATCATGTTTGACTTGACTCAATGCATAACTCAGTTCATCGCGAATACAGGCAATACGTACACGTTACAACAACAGGGCCATTTAAGGACTATAGTTACAGAGCAGACTTTACAATGGCCTTCAATTCCTCGTCGGATATCGTCTTGATCCCGAGCAACTCGTTGTCCACGTCCTTGAACTCGTTCTCGAAATCGTCGGAAAACATCGACCACTTTATCAGCGACACGATCACCTCCATGTCGAAGATGCCCTTCGCGATCTTCGCGTCCGCCGTCGCCTTCAAGTCCGCCGACTTTCTCTCCGTGACGGTCCACTCCTCTCCTGGGGTCAGCTCCTTCGCGATCTCCAGCAGCTTGCTCTGGCTCACGACCGCCTCGTGGAGCGTGACCGTGCGGTTCTTCGTCTCCTCCGGGTGGCGCAGCACCGACACGACGGCGCGGCCGATAGTCGCGAGCGTCGTCGTGCTGAACGGCAGGCGACCCCCGTCGAAGATCTCGACCTTGCGCTCCTTCAGGGACCCGATCAGGACGCCGGCGTGGAGGCCCCAGTCGAGGAACGGCCCGGTGCTGACGAAGGTGTAGGTGAGGTTCGTCTCGGCGGCGACCTTCTGGAGGTACTCCTCGACGCGGGCCTTGGGCGCGAAGACGGAGAGGGCCCGAGCGGCCGGGTGGCGCATGTCGTGGCCGAACTCGGAAGGGAGGAAGCGCCGGACGCCGGCGGCGACGGCGGCGTCGACGATCTTGGTCTGGACGGCGAGGACGGATGAGGCGACGGTGGAGACGACCGCGTCGATGCCCTGGAGAGCGGCGGTGAGGGATTCGACGGACTCGTAGTCGACTTTGTGGACGGTCACGCCGGCGGGGAGGCCGGATGGGTTGTTGGAGCGCGAGAGGACGGTGACGTCGAACTTGGCGAGGAGGAGTTGCTCGAGGACGGCCGGGCCGATGTTACCAGTTGCCTACGAAAGATATGGGACGTCAGATCATGCATGTCGCGGCAAGCGTGAAGACGCAGATGAACTTACGCCTGCAATTGCGACCTTGGAAATGGCCGTCATTGCTGCTGTCGGGTTATGGGAAGGATGTGCGAAGGGAGGTAAGGATATTTCGGTGTCGCTGCTTGGATATCGATGCCAGTCCGATTGGAAGACTCTTCGCGTTATATAGCTGAGCGGTTCGCGCTCATCCCGCAGCACCGTGACGGCGGCATAGCGCGTATTGCTACGTTTGCCATCTTGAACGCGTAGGCATACCAGCAGCACCTTACAAAGGCGTCTATGAGGAGCTTACGAACAACGAGGAGGCTGGAACTGCGGGTGAACGCGTCGCTGTGCGGCATCACAAATGGACTGAGCACGGCGTGAGAATCTTTTGACATGCGCTCCCTGAGGCTCCCTGTGTGTGCTGACTTTGGGCTGACCGCGCTTTGATGTAACTTACTATCAGCTTTTGTGCGTAGTCTTTCAGACTGGGGCTCACGGACACGGCATGAAAATGGTTCTCCAGCTTATCCATATGGTTGCGTGAACGTGGGCGGATAGATCATGTATCTTTCGTGCCGCTGCGATTCGTCTCTTCAGGCTAGCCCCCGTTCCGCAATCCAGACATCGAACGCGTACGTGTTTGAGTCGTCGCCCGCAGGTCTCGAGGGTCTTGCCGAACCGCTCGCGCACAAACGTCGAACGCTCTCTTTTTATTCTCTTCCCTTAGCTTCAGCCTGATGCCTACCTGGCAATTATCTCGTTCGTGTTCTCGAGAAGAGCGGAATGCTGGTTTTTCTCCACGTTATGGCACTCCCGAACCGTTCGGGCGTGGACGCGCTCAGCAGGAACAAATATCGAAAGGGGTGGCAAGGGCGCAAGAGGACAGCGATAATTTTAAACGGTACTTCCTCAGCCACAGATGTTCGTCGTCCTCGGGCACTTTCCGGTCGTTTTCTGATCTCACCCAAAGGAGCGATTGCAGCCGGGCGTATCACTGCTGAGCGCTCCGATTACATGCAGCTCGGGCCAATTGTGGCATCCCGGATCTGTGCGCTGTCCTTGCGATCTTGAGCATGATCCTGTGGAGACCTGTGCGGGCAGACCGTTTCACGAACGGCGTCAATGTTTCTCGTCCCGCATTTCAGGTAAGAGATTTCTTTTAGAGTACTTACTCACTTGCTACCAGTTGCAAGTACATCAATCCCTAGCAACTATTCCCGAAGTCCGCGGATGAGGATGCAAGTTTCATTACCTGTAAGTACTGCAGCCCGGACCGTCCTCCGCACTCGGGCGTTTTTGAGGTCTGGATGGAGCCGCGATTCGACCCTGGCCGTCAATCATGAGCGCTGAACGTGCAAGGTGTTTAGCTTGGGGCCAAACAAATATCTAGTACGCTGACATTTACATGCTTGCTCGTGTGTCGACAAATACAAGCTCATGTTCCCCGCTCAGAGATGTCAACGGACGAGCCCCCGTCCTCCGCCGTCGCTTTTTTGCCTTTTTGGGCCGGCCTCCGTGTTGCCAGGACGACGGCCCTCTATGAGTTTTCCGCGACTCTGCCGACCGGCTTCCCAGTGCTCTCCATTTTCGTGTGCCCAGTTTGAATATGCCATCGCAATCCGAGGTCCTCACTTTGCGTTTTCTGACGCTGGCGTTGGCGTTGGGCGAACAGAGATGCGACAGGAACTGACCGGAGGCTACGGTTCAATTATGGCGGAACAGTTGAGCCATGAGCGGCAGAAGCCGCGCGACGCGAACGCGGCTAAGATTAGATCAGACAGAGAAGCATCCCCCCGTCGTGCGCGCAGATAGCGCCTCGTGGGAACCGTTCGTCGTACGAGCATCACGAACGAACGGATGCAATCCCCTCCGTACCACCCATCTTTCTCGCCACCGACGACGACGACAGCGACGACGGCCACTTGCGTCTGTTCCTGTCCGAGTCTTTTCCCCTCCTTTTGTTCGGCAAACGATCCCAGGATCTCGCATGACTGCTTTTGCGCTGGCTTGAAAGATACGAACCGACCGCACCGTTTTTTTCGCCGGTCCCTTTGATATACGCCCGCACGGCACCTCCACGTTCGTTCGTCATCACACTCGCTCAGGCGCACATTGCCTCGCCCCGTACACGTTACGGGCAGAAAAACGAACTATCAAAAGGCCAGAGCGTAACTCGAACGAGAACGACCAACCATCATGCCCTCGCTCGTCCTCCGCTCGTCCTCCGCCCCCACCTCGACCGCCTCTGCCACCAAGGTCTCCAACCCAACCATCATCGCCGGAATCTGCGTCGCTTCCGTCGTCGCGTTCTCGCTCGCACTCTGGCTCGGCATCCGCACGTTCCGTAAGCGCGCACAAAACAAGCGTGAAGATGCGCGCGGCGCCGCCTTCCTCAACGTCCGCGGGCTCGTCAAAGAGGGCTCAGACAGCGAGAAACAGGACATTCCTTCAGGGTGAGCATACGGTCTTGCGCGCGCTGAGCGACCCTCCTCGAGCAAATAGAAACATCCAGTCCGGATTTTACTCTATCATCGTTCATCTCCGCATGGTTGCATCGTGCTGACGCCTATATGCACATACAGTGACGTCCAAGCGATTCAAGGAAGCCAGTTCTCCCGCGCAAACCTCACCTCGGACGTACCCATGCCAGCCAAGGCGCCCCTCCGGCCGGACGCGAACCGCGAAGAGATCATCGAGTACTATGCCACAGCCGGCGCGCTCCCCAAGCCCTTCTCGCCCTTCTCCTTTGCCCTGGCCGCCTCATCCTCCTCAAGCTCCTCTCCTCAACCCAGTTCGCGTGACTCCCTCGCCTTCTCGATCCCGTCCATCACCGTCGAAGGGGCCGGCAAGGAGGCCGACCACCGCAGCTCGTGGCGCTCGTCGATCTTCAACATCGGCCGCGGGAACCGGTCTTCGCACCTGAGCATCGGCTCGGGCAGCAACCACAGGATGTCGGTCGCCAGCACGGCGTCGGCAAGCTCGAGCGCCCAGGCCGGCAAGCGCCGCGTGCGTCAAGTGTTCAGCCCCGTCTTGCCCGACGAGCTTGTGCTCTCCCTCGGCGAGTCGGTCGCCATCCTCCAATCCCACGACGATGGTAAGCCTTTTTTTTCCCTCTTTTTTTTCGCTGCTACAAGAAACATGCCTTGCGCATGCCAATCCCCGCTCGTGCCATATCATACCACCATCCTGCGCATATATGCACTTTTTTTTTCTCATGCCGGTCCTCTTTTCAGGTTGGTGCGTCATCGGCCGCGATTCTCCTTTCACCAAGGGCGAGACCGAAATAGGTGCCTGCCCCGCGTGGTGCTTCGTCAAGCCCGTCAAGGGTCTCCGTGCCGAGCGCCCCGTGCGCTCGACCTCGCTCGGCGTCACCGTCAACCTCGAGACGTCCGGCTACTCCTCCAGGCAGGACATCGTCTCCTGGTCCAACTTCTGATCCTCCTCCCTTCCTCCTCCGTCTCTCCTCGCGCTCCCAGAGCGCATCCGCCCACCTGGCCTTCACATACCCTCGACCTCCTATCGCTGTCATCACGGGACCGGGTTCCCCCTTCCACTTCGTACCGGTAGTCCGGTTCGGAATTACCAACGCATCCTCCATTTCCGCGTGTTTACTAGACGCAGACGCGCGCCGGCTGTAACAAGTACGTCCAGAGTCATCAGCATCAATTCTCTCCCCGGATCGCCCCCTCGTTCGCTCATCTCTCCTCCCTGCCCGATTATTACCGCTTCCATCGTCCCCATTGCATGGTGGCGTGTCGATTATATGTTCGTCCACCTGTACTATCGAGATACCTGGCTAGCTTCCGCCTCCTTGACGAATGTCATTGCGTCAGACATATCCGTCCCCTTGGATGAGGCTAACGACGACGCGGTAATGTATCGCGGGCCGAGACCGATTTTACCGGAACTGCAGGCAGGTACGTAGCACGGGTGCACAAACTGGGCAACGATGATTTAGAAACACCGGGGCTCCGGTCTATCATGACTATCCTGTGCTGGAGTCGTCGCGAAGACCAAGTCAGCCACAGGGTCCAGACAGCCACAGGATCCAGACCTGGACGTAATGTGGCTTGTTCATCTTTTCTTACGTCCGCTTGCTTGCCCTCTTCCACTTGTCTTGCAACTGGGATCAGGCTCCTTCCCTTATAGCCTCAGTAGTAACGAGGACGCGTGCGGATTGAACTATCCGTGCGCGTCAGGGTTTTACGTGCAATGGGGCCAATTCAACTCATTGCATGCTCAAACGAACTTGAACCGCAGAATTGGCAAGAGTCAATGACGATGGGACCGTTCGAGCGGGAGGAATCCTCGAGGTGAAACCGTACATGGCAGGAGTTCCTGGTAATGGGACAGTTCGAGCGGGAGAAGTCCTCGAGGTGAAACCGCGCATGTCCTCTCTTCATTTTGTCCCCCGAGTTCTCGTGCCTCATGCACGTCACGGTGTCTTTCACTACTGCGGTGAGCTATCGACGGTCTTATATAACACGGTGCGCCCTTCATACCTCACCCAACTGACCACCCAATCGCGATATGCCCCCTTCACTTCGATATTCCGCTTTACTTGAGGTCCGATCGGAGCCTGACCACGATGATCATGCTCATCATCGTGATCATGCTACAATCACAGCACCTGTCTTTACTGGCGAAGCACTGGCTCTTGCTGGGGAGGCTACGTTCCCGCAGCATGCGCTGTACGGACTTGTGCTGGAGCAGGAAGCAACAGGCTTTGCCTCAACAGTCCAGTCCTCGGAGGTGTTCGTCAACTCTAACGCGCCATTCAGTGCTCTAGTATGCGGTGTACAGGTGAGTCGGGTTCGGGATGACGACTCAGAGGACTCAGCTGACACATCCAACTCGCCAGGGCTCTGGGAAGAGCCACAGCACAAGTGTATTGCTCGAGAGTTGCTTGATCAAGGATGACCGTGTAGGGACACTACCGGCCCCCTTAAGCGGCTTGTTGTGAGTTTCGCTTTAGGTCCTCGCTCGAAGTTGGCTGACACATTCGTTTAGGTTTCATTTTGACACGGCTGCTGGTGGCGGCGTCGTTCAACCATGTGAGGCAGCCTACCTGGCATCACTAGACCCCCGCCGTGGTGAGCATGCCGTCCCGCCCCGCGTAACAGTTCTGTGTCTGTAGGTTTCTGTCTATGCGTTAAAAGTGTCTTTATTGAACGCTGCCAGGCCCAACTCGCTCAGGTGTATGCGAGAGGTCTACAAAGGACTACCCGGAGTTGAAGTTCAACCGCTGCACTTCGCTGCCCGGGATATCAGTGCCGAGCGCTTGCTTTGCATGATGAAGGTTGATGGTGAATCGCGTACGTTTTAGTCCGTCATTTGAGCGTTGTATGAAGGCTGAGTCCTCGAACACAGATATGCCGCTCTATATGGAATACGTCATGGCGTACATCCGTTCGATGGACGTATTCTCCTACAGCAGTTTTCGCCGTGCTTTACAGGAACAGAAGTTCAGTACCGACCAGAAGTCGATGCTTAATCTTCGCTTGAGTCTTCTGGATGCCTGCTTAGAGGGGGGAACAGACACGAACCGAGTCTCGACACATTTTGGTCCCGGAAAATTGGTGATCGTAGAGTGAGGATCGAGTTTCACATTCATGCACAAACCTGACACGCTCTGGCGCTTCCAGTCTGTCCTCGCCTTTCATGGATGCCGGGTCTGCATGCGGATTTTTTGACATGATCCTGGGGCTTTTCATTGAAGCGGACGTTCGCGCATCGGGAAAGATTGTCGGTAAGATGTCAGTGATCTGTGTTGTCCCATCATGACTGACTATCGAGAACACCTTGCAGTACTCGACGAGGCCCATAAAGTGAGTTGTTATCCGACTTGTTGAGTATTGGACGTTGATCTTGAGCCAGTACCTGACCGAAAACACGTCATCATCCCGGCTGACGGAATCGCTTCTGTCTGTCATACGACAGCAGCGGCACCTAGCCACCAGGGTGGTGATTTCTACTCAGGAGCCGACGGTGGTCCCGAGCAAGTTCCTCGACTTGTGTTCCTTCATCGTTGCTCATCGGTTCTCCTCGCCTACGTGGCTGAGGCATCTGCTCGAGCATGTGGCAGCCAGAACAACGGATTCGAGCGCCTGGTTTTCCAAGGTGAGATATCCTCATCCAACGTGGTTGGGTAAACCGCCTCATCACTCAACATCAACCAGATTGCATCACTCAAAACAGGAGAAGCGCTGCTGTTTGCTCCGTCGGGGCTGAGTGTTCGCGAGATGCAGAACGGAAGCATCGACGGCCCCGATAAGGCGATCGGACCGCTTAAGCAGATCGCTCCGCTTGGACCAGGATATCTGCACGTTAGGTCTCGTCTCCGCATCACTCGTGATGGCGGACACTCCATGCTGGCCGTTCGTGACTCGGTACTCAACACCAGAATTGGCCCCATCGCATCCCAAGCGGAACCCTCCTCTATGGCGGGCCTCCCGAACGATGGCGATCCGTCCTCTGGTTCGTTCCCGAGTCCTTCCGCGAGCCGCAACTTGAAATCACAGGCGATCAGGACTTTCGCAAGTTCAGCAGCTTCCGCTTCCACCACGAAAGCTCCTGCAGACATGTGGAACTCTTCGGCTCTAATCGTATCAATCCCTCCCGATTACCTTCCACTCGTCCAATGGCTGAAGGGCCGACCCGGGCGTAGAGCCTCGATGACTGCCATCAACCTAGCACTGCAGGGTATGAAACCCATCCCATTCAAGGGTAGACTCACGCGGTACATTGAAAAAGGTGTAAGCCATGGCCTATTATATCGCGAAAACAGCGGGAACAAGGAGTGGGTGCGCCTACTAAGCCATGGTGCCCAATAGTCTTGGTAATCGGTGTATATAATACCGCAGACAACGATTCGACGTACGCTGCAGTTGGCCTATACTAATGCTGCGTGAATTTACGAGACCTCCCGACATCCTGCGTTAGCAGTAGTGACTATGAACAGGACTCCTGTATTGCTTGCAGACCTGACACATAATACATGCGGGGGAAGGGCGTTAACGGTTATCAACGAGGAAACAAGATAAGGGCGATCAGAGAGAGAGTTTTCGGGAGATTCGTAGGGTTCTCATGAACAATCGACATGCAAGGATGACGGAGTAGAGGTGCGATTGGAGCTTGTTCGTTGTACCACGTGCGCCGGGCGTGTCCGACGGGGAACCGCGATCATTCCCGTAAGCTTCAGGCTCTGAGCGATTGAGCGAGAAAGAAAGGAGAAGGAACGTGAACAAGTATAGCGCCGTTGGGTGGAGGAGTCGTGGACGTGTGTATGCGTGATGCAGCGATGGGTGGGTGGGTAGCTTAGGCGGGAGGGAGAGTACGGTAATAGGGAGGTGCGTATGTATCCTGGCGTCCAGTTCGTGGTTGGGTCCGAGCCTGCCGTGCAATCGTTCTAATGCAGAAAAAAGACAATATTACTGTGAAGGGCGTGCTCAGCTCGACCGTCTCATCACCACGGACGAGAGACGATATGAGCGTACCAATGAAACGAGAATCATCCACATGCGCGCCTCGAGCGCGCACGACATCGTCCACCGCTCGGCGCCTCACGCCGAGCAGCACAACACGCTCCAAAACCCGCGTTTCTTGCCACCATGCCCCTCGTCTTGCTCGCGTACGCGCTCCATCGGGTCGTACACGCCCATCCCGCGCGTCCCCGCATGCTGCTGCTGCTGCTGCTGCGAAGCGAGCTCCCGCGATCCCGCCTTCGCGTGCGTCGCCGCGGTGCCGCCGTACGTGTACGGGTCCGAGCCGCTGCCCGCGAGCCCCGGGTTCGACCCGCCGCCGTTCAGCGCCGCCGCCGGCGTCGCGCGGCCGTACGACTCCGTGCGGTAGCCCGTCGTCGTCGTCGGGCTCGGCGCCGCCGCGTACGGGTGCGGCGTGGGCGGGGCCAGCGCCGCGCTGTCCCTCGCGCGCTCGCGCTCGCGCTCGGCGCGCATCTGCTGCTGGCTGGCGCGCCGGCTCGTCGGCGCGAGCGGCTGCACGCTCAGGTCGCGCGAGTTGGCGCGCGAATCGCCGCCGGTGTTGCGCCGGCCCGAGTCCTTGAGCCGCGCGGGCGTCGGGCTGAGCACGAGCGGGGACGACTGGGCGCCGGAGGCGTCCTGCAGATGTTGGCGCGACTGCCGGCGGCCGTGCTCGCGCTCCTTGCGCTCCGCGCGCGGCGTGTGCGGGGTAGAGGATGGGTGGGACTGATGGAATGTGGTTCAGTGCGGACGCACGGCACGGTGCAAGGAGGGGAACTCACGCTGCTAAATTCCCAGCCTTTGCCGCCGTTAAGGAGCATCCAGTCGTACATGCCGTCTTCAATCTCGCCAAGGGTCTTGATGACCTTCGTGAACAGCTCGCGGAGAAAGTCATAGTCCGGGTTCTCCTCGAAGCCAAGCTTGCGGACGTAGTTCATGTAGATCGCGAACTCCTCTACAGAAGGGGAGCACAAGGTTAGGGAGGGCAAGCACGTTTTGCGGTCACAAAGAAGCTCACCAGGGAAGCCCTCGCACAGCTCTTCAATCGGCGTCGTCTGCTTCTTCTCGCCAATCTTCTCGTACTTTTGCTTGTTCGTCTGCGCACGGAGACCCTGCCACGGCAGTCCGCCGCGGAGGAAGTACATGAAGACGTGGCCGAGGGATTCGAGGTCATCGCGGCGAGACTGCTCACGCCCGAGATGGGTGTTGATCGACATGTAGCGGGCCGTGCCCGACAGCGACTTGCGTTCCCGATACGGTATGTGGACCTTCGTTTTCGGGTCCCGATAGTGTTTCGCCATGCCGAAATCTAGAGATCGTACGTGATCAGCATGGCAGCCCACATGCATAGAGCGGATGGATCGGGCCTCGACAAAAAGGCCGCATACACGAGGCAAGCATAATGGAGAGTCTGGACAAGAACTTCATAGAACGTACCGATGATGTGGATGAGGTTGGCGTTCTTGGTGGTCGGGACACCGATCAAGAAGTTGTCGGGCTTGATGTCGCGGTAGATCAACGACTTGTCGTGTATGGATTGGACACGAGTGATCTGGCAGGCTCTGCGTCAGCACACTATAGGAAAGCACAGCCCTTCGCGCGTCCGCGCCTGGACCTCGGAACCATGATAGATGAAGAACACGCGTCGCGGAAGGACATGACACGGTGGAGATGGGGGCTTGCGGTGTCCCGCGTAGCGAGCCACGATGCAGCTCCGCCTCCTCCGCAGGATCTGGAGTAATGACTTACCATCTGCTTCGCGGCCATGCAGACGGTCTTGATCGTGAACTTGCGACCGCACATGTCGAAGAGGTCTTCGAGGTTGGGGCCGAGGAGGTCGATGACGAGGACATTGTGCAAGCCCTCCTGGCCGAAGTAGTGCACGTGCGGGACACCGACTAAGGGCGACGACGAGGAGCCCACGGTGAGCGACGGAGATGCGTGTGGGAATTGGTGGGGAGGGCGAAGAGAAGGCAGACAAGGACCAGACGGGTGAGGTCAGCTCACGGGGCGCCAGCGGAGCAAACCGCGCGAGCGGAGACATACCGGTGCCGTTAAGGGTGCGGTAGGAGCGGTACTCGTCGCGCAGCTGGGGCGCGTCGGACTTGCGGGGTTCCTGCAAAGTACGGTCGGTACGCCGGAACATTGCAGCCACAGCGGCCTCACAAATTTGATCGCCACCGGCTGGTTGGTCAGCGTGTTCGTGCCTGGGCGAGCAGAGGGGTGTCAGTACCGGGAATGGCGCCGCGGGTTCATCACCACGCATCGCGCTCACCTTCGAAGACGACGCCGAACGAGCCCTCGCCGATCTTCTTGCCAACCTTGTAGTGCGTCCCGACCATGCCGTTCGAGCCGGACGACTGGTGCGTCGAGGACGATATTATCTGCGGTGCGGTCATATTGGAGAGAGAGAGACGTGAAGCCCAGCCCGGCGGCGACGTTGGCGAGAGGGAGGGGAACAAGGAGGAGGGGGCGGGCGGGGAGAAGAGGGCTCGCCTCGGTCCTGGGCCGGTGCGGAAATGCGAGGGTGGCACGTGCCCTCGTGGTGGGCCCTGGCGCCGCACCACCCCTATAAGCGCCGCCCCTGACGCGGACGAGCCATGCTCTCATCCGACGCCGACATTGATGGCGATGATGTATGTACTGTCTGACAATCCATGCCATATCGCTCTGGAATGGTCTGCGTGCTCCTCTATGCCGTGCGCGTCGCTCACGGACGGGATCTGCTGTCTTCGCTTCTGTCTGGGTGGTTACGTATACATGCCGTTCTCTGCGCTTTTTGCATGTCATCTCGCTGCGAAACAGAATCGATACCTGGCGTGTTCTCTGCGCGGAAGAGTGCTCTGCGCATTGTCTCGGACAGGAAGCACAGCCAAGTCGAGCATAGGCTCCGATATATGAGGCAACGCCTGTCCATCCTACAGCTTAGTATGCTTACTATTGAGCCAACGCTAACATCATCATGTCTAGTTCGCTGCTAAGCGCCTCCTTTGACATTGGTACGACAGTCGCTCTCGGACTCATCGCCTTGTTGACGTCTTCTCACTTTTCCCCAGACCTCCGCGTCCTTCGTCGATCGCGGGCGTCCACCGTATGGCACTGGCGTTCTATCATTCTATCGATGTCCTCGGAGCATTCTCAACAATGAAAGAGAAAAGACACAGTGTTCTGATCCACTTCACACCCGCTTCGAGATGCAGCCTGCTGCCCCGGTGCGCGCGGACCGACACGGAATGGAAATCAGTCTGTGCCATACTTGCTGTCAGAGACTTTTCTGGCTTGAATATCCAGCAGCCTTGGGGGCACGTACCTCATTCATAGCAACGGGCGTCAACCGAGCAAGTCCAGCGATTTGCGCCCGTCCGGGTCCGACTCCTTCACCTCGACCGCACTCGACGTAGCCTTGAACGCCCACCTCCTCAGCTTGTCGAGTTTCGACGTAGTATGCTCATGCGTGGCACTGCTGGCTCTGTCGTTGTGGTCGGCGTCATCGGTCGATGTGCTCGACGTCGTCCGTTCGACGTGCTCGCGCGGCTGATGTGGGGGTTCAGCTCCGTTGGTATGCGTAGGTGGGATAGCGTTCAGAGACCGGCAGAGCGCGCAATTGCCAGCTTCGCAGTGCATGCTGGTTTTTTTCTGGAACAATCGTCGAATGTCGGGGTCGCCTGGAGAGGCCGCAGCTAGATAACTTATAAGGTCGTCGCAGATCGATGGTTGCATGCCCCCTCGCACGTTTCCTACCATCTCCGTCCAACTGCCATAGCTTCGCACCGTACACTCTACCCTTACGGCTCGAACACCCTCGCGCCTTTCTCCAGCCCTGACTTCGGCGTCCAGACCTCGCGCCAAATGCGCCGTGCGTACAACACCACCCATCCGATCCACCCTGCCCCTTCCCCATATGGCTACAGAGTCCCACGCCTCTTGCCGACCTCCTCGTTCCCGATTGGCCCGGTTATAGCCTCCTCGACTCATCCACCCAATGCGCGTACCGGTCTCCAGCCGCTATCGTCATGCGGGAGGAGGCGTATAACAACGACGGCAAGCTCAAAGAACGCGCCCAAATTATCTCCTGAAGACCACTATAGACAACGAGCCATGACCACCACCGCCGAAGCGCAAGCGCAGGCCGAGCTACAAACGGGCTTCTGCGAGAACTGCTTCAAGGGATACAAGATGGAGGGTGCCGCGAAGGGGGAGGTCGTCCAGATCGGCCCGCTCGCGACGTACGTCGCCGAGCCTCCAGCCCCGAACGCGCACCCGGATACGGCCATCGTCTTCTTCACGGACGTGTTCGGGCTCAGGGTCAGGCCCCTTCAGCATATATGCGCAAGTAGTATCTACGACGCTGACGGGCGAAAGAGCAGCTCAACAACCCGAAGCTCATGGCGGACAAGATGGCGGAGACGACGGGCATTCGCGTCTACGTGCCCGACCTCTTCTTCGGTACGTCGTTCGCCTACGTGCGCGCTTAGTCCCCCCCCCCCTGGCGTAAGCTCTCCAACGCTGAACGACACACGATCGCTCCCCCTCTCCAGGCGAAGGACTGGACCCAGACAGCCTGCCGATCCCCGACACAGCGGAAGCGGCGCGTAACCAGACCGGCATCCTCTGGACGGTCAAGAAGACCTTCACCATCGCCGGCCTCGTGCCCTGTACGCCCTTCGTCTCCCACCATGCTCACCTCTAACACCGCGCCGCGGCAAGGGTACCTCCGCCACAAAGCGAGCAAGCACCTCGGCCACGCCGACGAGTTCATCCAGGCGCTCAAGACCGAGCACGGCCTGAAGACGCTCGGCGCCGTCGGCTACTGCTACGGCGCCCCCTTCTGCACGCGCTACAACGCCTCGGGCGACGCGCAGGCGATCGTGCTCGTCCACCCGTCCTCGCTCAAGGCGCCCGACGACTTCGCGTCGCTCCGCGCGCCCGTCTCGTTCGCGCTCGCGGAGGAGGACCACGCGTTCGGCCCCGAGCTCGCGGCGCAGGCGAAGGCGGCGCTGAAGGACAAGCCGTTCGACGTCGAGTTCGTCACGTACAAGGGCACCGCGCACGGCTTCGGGTGCCGGCCCAACTACGCGATCGAGGACGTCCGGAAGGGCTTCGAGGTGCGTTTTTTTTTTTTTCCGCGTTGGTTTCCCCCGTTCGAGGCGAGCGCATGAGATTATTAACGGGCGTGCCTTTTTTTTTTTTGTGCAGGGCGCGTTCGCGCAGACGTGCTCGTTCTTCAAGAAGCACTTGATCTGATTTCGCATCCGCGCACGTCGCGAATCGGATGTAACCCTACTACGCATCTTGCGCACGACATGTTGTGCGGACACCTGCTCTCTCATGTTCTCTCATAGCCCTTCGCATAATTTGATTGATAGTTTCTGCCACCACGTTCGGAACGTGGACGTCTAAGGGTTGTTTCCTGTGCACCGCCTCAAGATACAACGTTATCAGATTGCTGACGATCCGTATGGGGTCTTTCCATTACCCATGACGTCAATCGCACACGTCGAGATGGATGGTCACGACGATCCGCTACAGTATTAATCAACTTCACCACAGCGTCCTCGAATAACATGTCAACGGACCCGAAGATCCAGATCCTGCTCACCGGCGCGACAGGCTACGTCGGCGGCTCCGTGCTGGCCAAGCTCCTCGAGCACGAGAAGAAGAGCGCGTTCGCGATCACCGCGATCGTGCGCAGCGCCGACAAGGCGAAGCTGTTCGCCGAGGTCGAGGAACGGACGGGGGTGCCGATCACGCCCGTGCAGGGCTCGCACTCGGACGCGGCGCTCGTCGCGTCTCTAGCATCGCAGAGCGACGTCGTGATAGCCGCCGCCGACGTGGACGACCTAGAGGCTGCGAGGGCGATCCTCGGCGGCCTGAGGCAAAGGTACGAAAAGACGGGCGTGAAACCGATCCTGTTGCACACGGTCTGTACACGTGGTTGCGGCTCTCCGCCCAGGACGTTTCTGAACTGAGCTGCGCGCTTAAGTCTGGCACCGCGGTCTTCTGCGACCATGCAGCGGGCCTGTCGGGCGACGCCCCGGTGTACGACGATACAGATCTAGCGCAGGTCAGCGAATATCACGTTGCGGCGGCTCTACAACGCTGACGACTCCCACCTTGCGTCCAGTTGGCGAAAGTCCCAGATTCCGCTCCACACAGGAACGTCGAGTTGACCGTGTTCGAAGCAGATGCTCAAGGTACGTCATCGCTTGGTATATGTCGTTGGCGAGGACCGTCGCTCACCGCTGTTCTCGCGGCTGCAGGCTACGTCGAAACGTACATCATCTCGCCCTCCACGATCTACGGCCGCGCCACGGGCATCCTCGTCGATCTCGGGATCCAGAACCCGAAGAGCCAGCAAATCCCGAGGTTGGCACGGCTCTCCGTGAAGCGCGGCCGGGCCGGTATGGTCGGAAAGGGGCTCAACTACTGGCCGAACGTCCACATCGACGAAGGTGCGTTTGGCTCGGCTCGTCGCAAGCCAGCGGGTCTCGTGCAAGTCTGACTCGTACCTGCGGCGCCGCAGTCGCGGACCTGTTCATGGTCATCTTTGACGAGGCGCGGAAAACCAAGGACGCCCGCAACCCCGCCTTAGGACACGGCCGCGAAGGATACTACGTCGCGGCGAATGGCGAGCACAAGCTGTATCAGATCTCACAGGTTGGTGCGGGAATCGTCGCGTTTGTGGGGAAAAACGAGTGAGTCGTGCTTGGATACCAGGCAATCGGGAAGGCGTTGGTGAAGCTGGGCAAGTCTGACAATGCGGAGCCGACGACGTTCACCGACGACGAGGTCGAGGAGCTGGGCGGCGACGTTATGGCGGTGAGCGATACTCAAGGCGCTGAATGATGACCAAGATGGAGGATTCATGACTTTCTGTTTAGAACGTCATTCTAGGAGGTAACTCGAGGACCGTCGCGAGACGTGGCAAGCTCGTCGGATGGACACCGGCCAAAACCACGAGTGACATGCTCGCGAGCGTCGAAGAAGAGGTGAAGTTTGCGCTGGAAAACTGACCACGGCGAAGAGTGAGCACACCTATCCGACTCGCATCAGAGTTCGCATGTCGATGACAATCGTGGCAGCGTGTGCCAGAACAGATCAAAACGTGTACGAAGACAAGCATGTATGTACTAATATGCAACTACCTTTAGCGGTTCGTAACCCCTTTCGGACGAGGCTGGATGTCCATGGACCGCATTCAGCATCCGTCCCATGAGCTTCTAGCCTCAGAATGAACGCGAGGAGTCCGCACCTCGACACATGTCAGGACGGAAGATGACACGGCTACTACCTCATTCTCGATGAGAAGATTAACTATGTAAGACCGTCGGGTTCTCCTGGCACAACCTTGCTCGTCGTGCATTTAGAGTGTGGAGCCCTGACCCGGATCTTGGGCGTTCTTTGTTGGCGCCCGATGCACGAAGATAGCGGTTATGCAGTTGGGCATGACGAGGTAAAAACTGTGTAGTGCGCTCTGGACCGTGAACGGGAGAGCGATGTGCACTAAGTTCGTAGCTAGCGCTGAAGGTTGGCCTTCTGGGCCCGTCGTTGACTGGCTTTGGCGCACCGGCAAGACCGTGGATACCTTCTGGTGAAACAGCGCGAGGCACATGGTAAGGTTCGCTGCCGCGGCTGTCTCGGCGCATTCCTCTCAGATGTGACCACGGGAGAGCATGCCTTTCACTGACGATCAACCATTTCGAGTTGGGTCCTTTCACTGGAGTTGCTCTCTCTTAATATAAGGCCTGTCTCCATAAGCAGGTCGTTGAGGTAAAGTCGACTGACCGTGGCCATCCCATACGGCCTCCTCGAACGCAATTAGAAGTTTACGGATTAACCCCTTTCGTTCGCTAAAAATTCCTCACGTATCAGAAGGATCGATCAGGAAGCTATAGAATCGACGCGCGCTTTCGGCTACCACGCAGATGGGGGCTCTCCAGCGCTTGTGCGGGACTGTGCCGTGGGTATGCACACCTTGAACGACATGGTTCGGGACGCCACCACGAAGATCCCAAGAAGCGCCGCAGATTAATTAACATCCGCGAGGTCCGTCAATAACCGGCCACGCAAGGGGTAATCCGACACAGACACAGCGGTAATGCTTCCGAGCGGGTATCGCGAAGCCTCTCCCTTCGTTCTTCGCAGTGTGGGATTTCGTTCGTGCGGATGGCTTTGTGAAGTAATCCATGCATCCATGATCCAAGCGCTCGTCGTCCCTCGGCTATGCACGGCTTGCAAATAGATCTCGTCGATAGCAGCGGCATCCCTGCCGTTCTCGCTCCTCCGGAGAGTTCTCATCGTGTACGGAGTGAAATGAGATTAATTACAGTCATTTCTGCCGGAACCGATTTAGCGTTGATAATCCCACACCCGCGCCTGTCGGGGTTTGATAAATAATCGCGAGCATGCCTCCAAAGCGGCTTGTCAACAGTCATAAAGACGAATTAAGCGTTTCCAAGCTATTTCACGACGCTGTTTACTTCTCGCCGGATAGCTGTGCTATCTGGACGTTGGCACGAGGACGAACGGATATAAGAATCCCAATGGTAACCACTACTATTGCCGATCGGCTGAGCAATCGAATTGTCCGGAAAGGGAACGTTAGTATACACACGAAACCGTATGATTGGAATCGTATACATATGTCCGGCACGCGTGCTGCGGGCGGGTCCTATCTCCCCAAGCGCAAGTGCGTAGACGCCCGCGCCGGGGAATCGTGCTGAGGACTTGGACGCGGCCAGCAGACGATTCCCGGCATATGTCAAGGTTCACTATACACGTTACAGGCCGAAGATGCGCACAAAGTTGACATCCAGCACGCGCGCGCGCTTCTGGGCCGGCGCGGCGGTCGAGATCATACACGTAAGTCGTCTTTCGTGAGGCCAACCGCCTATCAGTCTGCCGCACGCAAACTCGGAGGCTCGAAACGACAAGGAAATAAAGCGGGAACCGCGCGGGGGCATAGTCTCTGCGGCCGATGGATTCCAGTGACGACGGAGTGTGGCGCATTCAATTGGCGGAAAAGGCAAAACAAAAGGGGCCGAGAGAGCGCGCTGGTAGGGTGGATCGGATGCGGGTCAATTGTCGGATCTAACTGCGGCCTGACGACGCATTGCAGCCGTGTAGCGGCAAACATCGTCGGAAGCTTCCAAGGGATGCCAGATACTCTCGGAGATGATCAGGTGGCAAGGACGAACGCCGATAAGGGCCGGCGCAGCGAGGATCCCTTCGAGCACCAACAAGGCATATTTCCCTACCCGTCTCCCTCCGAGTATTCTAAAGACGCCGAGCAGATGAAAGCGAACCGGAAGATATACGGCGTCGAAGACAAGGGGCGCGCGCCCGTGAAAAATCGGTGGTGGGAACGTCACTGTGCGGGGGGGAACTCGCGTTTCAATACTTTGCCCGATGGCGTTGGCGCCGGTGCAGCGGAGTGGGCCCCGGGGTGGATAATATAGACACCTGTAACGCCCCGCAGCGTTTCCCCCGTTCCTATGCGTGCGTCGACCAGCTGAGCATTTTCCGTTATCGCCTTCCTCGAAGAAAGAGATTCGCGCACGCCAACGCATTCCGTCATGAACACTACACACACACATGCTAACTTCTCAGCGGTCCCCCCCACCGAGAGTGACGGAAATGAGAGAGCCTCACCGGCCTGTTCGACAGGGTCACAAATGGGGTTTCATCCCGAGGACGAAGCTGGGGGAAGGGGGGGGAAGAACAGCTATACTAAGAAACGGAGTTTACGCAAGCTTTTCGCTTCCTCCCGTGCGCGGACATAATTAAGCCGGATTAGGTGCCCGCCATGGGTTCGCCTTCGCACGTTCGGAGAGCCCCGTTCTGTAGGAGAGTTTGCGTGAATGACGCGGGAGTTCCGTCGATGAGGGAGGTGGCGTCCTGCAAGCAGAGGGGGTGGAGGATTTGTCCGAGCAGGCGCTCTTTTGTTCCCCAAGGATCTTCGCAGCCCTGGCCGACGTACCCGAGGCCCGGTACCGAGATATGGATTAGCCATAGACAACGGCACAATGCACACCACCAGCCGTACAAGATGCTCCAAGATCGCGCTCATGGTGCAGGCTCATAACGAGAAAAGTCCAATACGAGTCTCGCCTCATCATTGGGTGACTTCCCGTAAGGATCTGTAAGGCCGAATAGAATAGATTTCGCTTACAAATCCACTAAGCGAGCGATGCCGAAAAATCGGCAACGACGAGCCAAGTTGTCGGTTTACAAGTCCCTCGTACAGACCTTTTATCTGGAAGGGGGGTCGACCCCCCCTTCCAGACCAGAATGCCCGTTTACAGACTTGAATTTGTCATGCACGTGACCCTCCCTCTTCCTCATTCGCTACTCAGCCCTTCTCAACGGACCTCCGCGTTTATGATGTTCTATTTCCGCCCCACACGCACAGGGCCGTACGGGGGCATAAACGTACAGCATAACCCACAGATCGGGGTTTGAACTGTTTATTCTGTGTTTCTGTCGCTACAGATCTTACGGGAAGTCATCCATTGGCTTGACTCCGAGATGAATCTGAGACTCATGACTGCAGCTCTGACAGTGGCGCTTCTAACTTCACTCGGAACGTCGCTTCTGCGCGCCTGAACCTGGTATAGTGGTCGACTCTCGAGCGCTGATGCGATCGAGACACGAACGCGTTGACTACCACTGATGCGCCCCTCGCAGCGTGCACGTAAGTAGGACCGGCGGAAAGGACGGACGCTCTCGCGGTTTTCTTTCGCGTTTCCCGTCCACACGCACGGTCACGTGAGATGATGTCCCGATTAAGGGGATCGACGGGAGTATTTCCGAGAGGGGAGACAAGTCGATCGCGCGCTCGAGCCGCGCTTGCCACCAAGGTCAGATTTCAAAAGAGCAGCCGATCGAAAACGAATTTATCAAACCGGTTTGCCAGTTCCACGCAAACGGATTATCCCACTACGTTAAGCCGTCAGCTTCATGCTCGATAAACTCCAGGATACGATGTACTTAAATGTACTTCCGTGCAGAACGTAGCCCGCCATCCGGAAGATCGCCCTGATAGTGCGAAATGCGTCCCTGAAACGCGAGAGATCGGAATCTTGGTCTGCGGTCGCGAACGCATGTGCTGCATGTGTATCTCCCGGCTGTGCCACCCGGCCTAACGATTCAACGAAAGAAGGCAGAGGCACACAGCGCACTAAGCATGTGCTGTAACACCGCGCGCGATGGATCATCGTGCAACCGAGAGAAAAAGGAGTCGATAAGGTTCGGGAGGCCGTGCTTGGACGGGCGCGGGCTCGCGGGTTCGCCACGAAGAGAACAAGGGGGGAGGGGGGGCAGGGTCCAGGCCCTTACAAGCGCGGATGGTCGGAACCATGTTGCGCCAATTGCAAGGTTTGGACGGGTTGAGAGCTGTCGAGAGTTCGTTATGTATCAGTGCCGCGACCCACGTTCATCGCGAATCGCTCGAGGCCCTGGATTCGTGCGATGGCCGTTATCAATTCGAGTTTTTCGCGCTTTTGTTGAGGACGCAGGGTCGAGGACTGGCAGTGTATCGCTGGCTTGCTGCCGATGGTAACAGCCGAGAGCGCGTGTTGGTTGGCTGTAGGCGTGCATGTGGAAAGAGAGAAGCAAGGGAGGCGCGCGAATATTCGGCGGGCCGGGCACGTTGTTGGAGGCGGGGCATGGGCACAGGCCTACGGGAACGCCACACGGGATTTGCACCTCCCGAAGATGCGACCGTTTGACAGCGCCGTGACAGCGATTCGCCCTGGCGGCGTGCATTACATTACCGCCTTAGCGCGTCCGTAAATATAATACTGACCACACCAGTCCGGTCCCAGCGCGAGGCTTTGGCTCGCGCTTCTGCCCTGCTTCCACTTCATACCACCCCCTCCGGATCCATCGGCTGACAGCCCAAACTCGTTCGTCATTCCTCGTTCTCCCGCCTTGGAGCCGGTGGACTCTTCTCGGTTCCACGACAAGTACGCGCGGAAGAGCCGGACAGCGTTCGCGCGCTAGCGCGCCGATATATCAAAGAGTTTCGACGCTTGTCGCCGTCTCTGGTGACTTCCCCTCCCACTCGTCCACCATGACTTCCAGCCTCCAGCAGTGGGACGCCCAGCCGCCCCAGCTCGAGCAGTTCGTGATCGACCAGGAATACGACCAGTTCCTTCCTCAACCGTTTGGGCCAGACCATCCTCAGCCATCGTCCCATTCGATCACCCCTCGGTACCAACCCCAACCTAACACGGCACCCAGCTACAGCACGTTTCCCGGGGCCGATACTCAACACGACCACCAACCCGCCTACGGGGCCCAAAATGCCTGGTCTCTACCCCCCGATCACGCATTCGCCCTCTCCCAACCCCCTCAGCCCGCCCTAAATCAGCAGCAGTACGGGCAGCAGCAGCAGCAGCACCGTCCGCCGCCGCCGAGCGCCTTCGCCCCGACGTCACCGCCCTATTGGGCAAATGCGCAACCGCCTCCGATGCCGGGCGCGCGACGACCCGGGGTCTCGCCCGCCCCCGCCCCGGGACCCCAGATCACCTCAGACCCCGCCGCCGCCTTCGTCACCTCCCCGACGTCGATCGACGGCGCGTCCGGCGCCTACAACGCACCCGGCACCTTCGGCTACGGCGGCGGCGGCGGCGCACCGCCCAACACCGCGTACCGGCAACCGCAACAGCACTACCCGCCGTCCGCCTCTGCCGGTCCGGGTCCGGAAACGTCGGCCGCGCGCTCCTCCTCGCACTACCGCAGCCCCGCCGACGCGCGCCCGGCCCGGCCCCCCCAGCCACAGCTGCAGATGCCCGCGAGCGGCGGCGGCACCGGCCTCAAACGGCAGCGCACGAACACGGTCGTCGACCCGTCCTCGTCCTCCGCGGCGGCGAGGGCGGCGGCGTACCGCGAGCCCGCGGACGCTTCGCACGCGTCGGATAACGAGGACGATGGAGAGGGCGAGCTCGAACGCGACGCGGGTCGTGTCACCCTCCAGCCCCGGGAGAGCCTGCGCGAGCGCGGCGCGTGCTCGCGGTGCAAGATGCTCAAGGTCAAGTGCGTGCGCGACCCGGACCTGAGCATCAGCAAGGGCCTCGACCCGGACGTCTGTCGGCGATGCATGAACGGCGGACACGAGTGCGTCGTACCAGGGAAAAGACCTCGCAAGCAGCCGCCGTGAGTACACGGCTCGCGCCGTTCCGCCTGAAGGAATCATGTGTAGACTGACGTGATTCGACAGAAAACGAGGCGACCTGATGCAGCGCATCCAAGCCCAGGCCGCCCACATCGAGCGCCTCATGAAGCAGCTCGAAGCCGCCACGTTGGCCGCCAACGACAAACACCAGGGCGCGCACCGGCCCCAGAACGTGTCGGTGCCCACCCCCAGCCTCTCCGTATCAGCTCCCTACCTCATGTCGCCGCTCTCGAACGCGTCGCACAGCGGCATCTCCGCCGACTCGCGCTCGCCCGAGGCCGAGCGCGGCGACCCGCTCGACGACCGCGACCTCGGTCGCTACTCTCTCGGGCAGCCGCCGCCGCCCTCGACGGCCCCGGACCCGCGCGTGCAAGACTGGATCGCGAAGGCGCGCGCGTCGTTCGAGCAGTTCGGCGGGTACATCGGCATGGGCGGCGCGCGGGGCGGGGGCGTGACGCGCGCGCTCGTGGCGGACGAGGACCCGGAGGACGAGGAGAGCTCGGACGAGTACGCGGACTACGACGTGCTCGACGAGGAGTCGGAGCTCGATATCGCGGTCGAGAGCGACGGCGAGTCGGCGGTCGTGGACGCCGGGAGCCCGTACGGGGTCATGTCCGTCGGGCCGTCGCGCTCGCGCCGGGCGAGCAACAACCCGAGCGAGGACGGGAGCGGGGGAGGGGCGAGGAGGGAGCCGGCGGCGGGGACGAAGCAGAAGTTGGCGTCGTTGCCGACGGAGGCGGTCCCGTTTGGGCTGATGGCGGATATGAGCTTGAAGATGAAGGCGGGGAAGCAGCGCCCGGGGAAGAAGGGGAGCGGGACGGAGAGCGTGCCTGGCAGCCCCGAGAACACGACTGGAACCGCGGAAGCCTCCGGAGCTGGCCAGGGAGATGCATCAGGAGATGTGGCGGAGGAGCATCACGAAGAGAGAGTCGGTATCGCCGACGAGGATTACTTTAGGCCGAGTGAGTGTCTCGGAATTGTCTCGTGCTCTGTAGCTGTCCCCTGATGAGGCATTGCTCTCGCCAGGTCCTGAGCCCGAGACGCGGGGACCGTCGATCGTGGATCCATCACATCAGGCGCCGCATATACTCGCCAAGGGTATCGTGACGCCCGATGAAGTGGAGAAGCTATTCCGGATGTGAGTACTTTCGATCGTACCATTTGGTCCGTCACGTTGATGTCATGTACGCGGCAGTTATTTCGACTATATGAACTGTTCGCTTTCTATCCTCGATCCCGTCCTCTACACTGCGAAGACGACATATTGGCGAAGTCCATTCTTGTTCACAGTCAGTGAGTAGACATCACCACCCGCTCGTCCAAGCGCTGTAACTGAATCCGCACCAAGTCTGTGCCGTTGCGTCTCGCTACTATGGCCTACGACCCGAGCTGTACGGGGAGTTGATGAACTACGCTAGGCTTGCTGCTGGCACCGCCCTCATTGGTGGCCCGAAGACGGTCGAAAACGTTTTTGCCTACATATTACTGGCTCTATATCCGCTACCCGTGAAGAAGTGGGAGGACGATCGGACGTGGTTGTACCTCGGCTTGGCCATCAGGTAATGATGACGTATTTGACTATACCTCAAGTCGCTGCTTATACATGCCTTCGATAGAATCGCCACGGATCTAAACCTGCATCATCCATCTACGGCCAAGCCTCGGAACGAGAGCCACGCTCGGGAGCTGCTCAATCGCACCCGAGCATGGATCAACTGCTTCAACCTCGACCGTTCGACGGGATCACAAGTAAGCTGTGATTTTCTCGGCCCTAGCATGCAGTGCGTTGACGAAGTCGCCGCAGTATGGGAAATCTCCCATCATTCCGAATCACGACTACGTCGCGAACCATTCCGAGGAATGGTGGCATAGCTCGGAGTACAATCTTAGAAACTTCGACATCCACCTCAGCGGGTACAACGCAGAGTTGCGATGCCTGTCGCAGTTCAGGGCCAAGGTGTACAGCGACCCTAATCATCCCACGTTGCTCAACAAGGTATCGTCCCCTTTGATGTCCTCGGTTTTGATGTTGTGACCGATGCATGCGTCGACAGGACGCCGACATTGGCAAGCTGGCGATGGACACAGACGACAAGCTGCAAAACCTTTGGAAGGTGTGGACGGACAGGCTGAAGACGGTCGATGCGGGAGATGCGCAAGGCCAGTTCCGCAGCGGAATCATGAGTTTGGCGTACAGCTACGCGCGTCTTGCTGCTTTGTCGGTCGGATTCCAACACGCCTTCGGTAAACGAGGGTCAAACCCTCACGAATTCCTGCAAAGAGTCAGTCTCGTTCCACACTGTCGGAAGACCCGAGAAGGCTGACTATTCACTCGTTCAGTGTTGGCGTGCAGCTTCGGACGTCGTGACGGACTTCGCCAATAATCTAGGCACAGCGACTAACAGTTAGTCCCATCGTACAACTTCCAGCACTCATCGATGGTGCTGACTCTTTGCCCCTCAGGAATCTTCCTTCGACATGGCCCGGAGGCTCAAAGTGTCTTCGTTACGTTCGCCTGCGCGTTTCTTGTCAAGGTAACTCGGTTTGACTTGGAAGTGGGATCAAGATTTTCACACGTTGTTACAGCTACTTCACCCCAAGTACGCAAACTACATGACTGTCGAGCAGCGCCAGGGTATCCGACCGAAGGTTCAGAGAATCGCCGAACTACTTGGCTCACCCGACGTCGCCATCGACGATCGCCATGCACCGAAGCTATACTCGCACTTCTTGGAGAACCTCCTTGCTACACCTTTGGCGCGCGCGGACCCGACACTGCTACATAAGCGCTCCTCGGCAGCCAGACGGAACGCCCCCAAGCAACGAACCGTGTCGCCCGCCACGTCTCCAACCGTGGAATACGCATCGTACTTCGATGCTCCCCACTCGCGCTCGGCTCCGAATTCGCACTACCCATCTCCTACGGAGCAGAGGACGAGCGTGTCTCCACCGCCAGCGGCGACGACTTTCGGACAGCTGCCGACCTCGCCGACCTCGTCTGCGTTCCTGAACCCGCACGGGCTGGGTCTAGGCCTGAACCAGGATCATCCGACTCTCTTCAATCCTCCGCTCGCCTTTGACGACGAGCTGATGCAGACCATGCAAACCGCTGTGGACCAGACCTTCTGGCCAGGCGTCTGGCCCGGTACGTCACCTTTCTATGTCGTGCGTTGGCTGCCCAGCTTATCGTCATCTGTCACAGGCTTTGGCTGGATGGGCCAGTTCAATCACCAAAATGACTCCGATGTCCTCATGGGCTCGGTGGATCCGCGCATGATCGGCACATTCTCGTCTTCATGATACATCTTCTGCTACTACTGCATATAGTGCGGTGGCATGATCCAGTGCGCTAGGTTCTGCGTGGCCAAGTATCGTCTGTACAAATACGTAGGAGCTCTAATATGTACCAATAAGTGATATCAAGGGAGTTGGAGAGAAACCTTACGACGCACAGTTTGTTGTGCTTGGTTCATGAATTACGTCAGTGTCACATCCAGGAGACACTCTCATCGTCCTTGACGCCTGAGTATTGTTGTATAAATACGTAGGGGGGCTTCTAATATGTACCACTCTGTACGCTATAGCAAGTAGCCCTTCGTCCATGTCCAGTTGTAGCGTCGTAACTCAGCGCGCAATCGGTTGGTCGTGAGAAAAACGCTACGAGCAGCAACGCGACAGAGCTTCGTTGTCTGCCGCGTACATGCTTCGACTTGCCTCTCTGTGTCGCTGTTAACTTTCTGCATCTTTGAACACGACAACCCTTGCCTTGCTTCCAATACGCGGACGATGTGGAACAGGCACGGACCTTCTGCTGTCGACATTTTGGCGCTTGGTGGTTTGCATATGTTCAGTCACGATCTACGTCCGACGTTCAGAAGCGACCCGGTTACTCTGTTTTTCTCCCTCCTGGCAGTCCTTCACGATATACGATCATGAGCGGTCCGTGCGACTCGTCAAGAGTCTCCTAATGCTCCAAGGCTTCGTTTGTGGGTCCACATTGATACACGTGCATCGACAACCCGTGGACTCCGGTGTTATCGATAGGGACAACGTACTGCTCCTCGCAACAGGGGAGAATGGTCTATGGGCATAGGCAGGGTGTAGGGAATTTAGCTGGCTGTGGATAGGGACTTTGATTGGCCGGGGCAGACAACGATAGAACTCGCAAGCCCGCGCGTAACGCACAGATCGTATGCGTAAATCCTTCAAAATCTTTTGCATCATTCCGCGGCCCATATAGCGGACACGTTTCGGCTGACGTGCGGGGAGTGGAATCTCACATCTAGCCCCCGACTCCCGCCTTCCCACTCATCCTTGAACGACTCCTCAGAGTTCCCGTCGAGTTCTTGAACTATGGACCAAGGAAGTCCGAGTCAAATCCTACGGCGTGCGACGCACGGTCCACAGCCGGATCGAGACTCCGGAGCGCAGGACCGCCATTCTATATCCCCGCAATCGCGCGCGCACAGCGCAATCCAGAACTCTGGAGAAGACACGGATCAAGAGTTGCAAGACGAACGACCTGGATCTCGCCTCCCCCTTGATTTCGACCCCTACGCATATGTGAGGCTTAACTATCTATCAGGAAGGGCATTGCTCTATTTCATTGTCTAGCAGATGGAAGGTTATGAGCCCACGGCCTTGAGATGGGATCCTGATCACGAAGAGTCCCCCGATGCTGACGACGACAAAGAAAAGGTTATATCGATACTCGCTCCGCGGCTTAGCATCATTCATGCGCGATCCTTGCAGGTTCCAGTGACTGGGGTATCAGCAGATGGTACAGGATGGACGCATATCTATGGACAGTTGGAAAGGCTTGACAGGGAAATGATCAGAGGGTATTCGGAGGATATAGATAGCTTATTGATCTTCGTACGCTGCCTCCAACTGTTTGTTGCACTCCACTCATCTCTTGAGCATAGGCCGGTCTATTCTCCGCAGTCCTCACGGCATTCCTTGTGGAACTATACAAGCAACTACAGCCGGACCAGAACCAACTGACACTTCAGATCCTATCCGACATATCTCAACAGCTCAGTGAAATGTCGCAAGGAAATGCTACTTCGCCTTCGGATGCTCTGAAGCAACCGTTCCATGACCCAACACATGTAGTGGCTATCAACACTCTGTGGTTTCTGAGTCTCGTACTCGCTCTCGGATCCGCTCTCGTCGGCATCATCGTCAAACAGTGGCTCCGAGAGTACATTGTATGGCCTACCGTTTCTCCTGTGCAGCACGCCCTACAACTTCGTAGATTCCGCTTTGACGCGTTCAAGAAATGGAGGATTCCAACGATTGTGACCTTGGTCCCGATACTCCTACAGGTGGCGGTCGTGCTATTCCTTGGTGGACTCATTACTCTCACTTGGACCTTGAATCGCGCAGTATTTGTGGTCGCGACCGTCGCAGTCGCGGTGACCGTCCTCGCCGCCATACTTGCTGTGGTATTACCGCTGTTATACGACGCCTGTCCATACAAAACACCGTTTGGTTGGATGCTTCTCTCATTGCTACGCCCATTGTACATTTCATCTCACCGCTTCGCAACGTCCGCACGCCGCCGCTTGCGCAAGATCCACCCACTATTTTCGTCATCTGCCAGTCATACGACGTACTTTGATGTTGATGTATTGCCGCCTCCTTCGTCGTCACACGAGGACAAAGGCATCTTCCCCGATTTGTTCCAATTCAATGATTGGGTCCACCGAGATTTTGCACTACGAGGCTTCGGGCGGGATCCTATAACAAGCACTGCAAACCAATGCTTGACGCTGCTACGGTATACCGCGCAAGGTGAACTGGACAAGGACACCATAGAGGAATGCTTGCATCGGTTACCAGGTCCGCGGATACGTACTCACGCGGCAATAAATGACAGCGGCGCGCCAATGCTATGGCACCCGGATGGATGGCCTGGTGACCCAATGAAATTCCTGTTCGCATCCTGGATTGCCATCTCAGAGGCCCTCGGATTTCCTGACGACCCTTCCCTTCCGCTGCTTATATCCATCGAGGAGATCTGGTTTCGTCCCTACGGAAAGGATTATGAAGCCTTAACCCTGGAGCGATATGGGCGTTGCCTTGATAGCCTTCGCCCAGCTCTTCAAGCAGTGAACGATAATCAACTACGCCTAATGCACCGGCTTCTAGAAATTGGCATTGAGGGGATGTTTAAAGACAGCGCTATTCGCTACATCTATGATGTTTTTGAAACCTCCTCGACGCCGGAGCTTTCCAAGCTCTTAATCACGCTTCTGAAACACTCTCCATATATGACTGTCAACTCCCTCTGGATGATGCGGTTGTTATCTGAATTTGTCGGCGAAATTGTGCCTCCCCGCTACGTACTTTTCGTGTTGCGCGCGCTTTCGACAGAGAACTTCAACTTTCTCTTTGACACCATGATCGGCCACATCAAACCCGTGCTGTTACCGGGACATGAAGTGGTGTACAGATGTCTCACGATCAGACCTTGGTATCTTCGTCATCCTTCGACCGATCTTGGTGAGTTCCAGGCTGTTGTGGTTATATCTGACAGCATCGACTGAGCTCACCCATCATTTCAGGCCCTAAAGATTTCCACCAAGCTCTCCAAATCGTCACCTCGATAGGAGAGCCGAAGAAACTGGGAGAGGTATCGACGCAGCGACACGTTTTCTGGGCCGCGGTATCGATTCTCATCAATGTTTGGCTCAAGGGCGATCCCTGGGGAGCGCCGTTGGGATCTGCCATGAGCGCTTTCTTTGACGTTTTGAGCTCGGCGCTCACCGTCGAGATTAGACGTTCGCTCGACCCGGAGCCGCAGCGGTACGCTCACACGAACATCAATGATGAAGGGAAGAACGGACCAGCCGATATCGATTTCAGAGTTCTCATCCACTTTATAAGAGCCCACAAACGCATGTCTCCGGATCGCTCCGCGGCTGTCATCCGCCGTATCCTGGAGGGACACCATCGTGGCTGGGAAAGGGAACGGATAGAGCTGGCGTTCAAAGAGATATCTGACGGGTACCCAATGTGGGGCGATCCGCGCTGGGCATTCACCAACATGGCCCACGTCTACGAGTACTTCCGTTTCGACCCAACCGCTCCAGCATCCTGGCAGGAGCCCCACAGTGGCGACGTCGCCATGCCATCCCCGTCACCTCTACCCGCTACGTCGTCTCAACGCGTTCCGGACGAAGCGGTGCTGCCGAACGATGACCGACCGAGCGCTTCGTCTACTAGATCTCCGTATCGGGTCGCGATCCCGTCTCCTCTCCCAGCTTCAGCGCCAAGATTGGACGGGACTGCGGTTGCATATGGCGCAACGGACGTAGCTGTCGATACGCCGTCTGTTTCGACGCCCGATGGTGGACGGCCCGAAGTCTCGGCCCAGAGAGAAGGGACGGACGCCTCAAATCTCGAGGCACTTAAGCCTGCAGAGCGCGAAGAAGCAGAGCCGGACGTCCTCGCCGCCGATGGACATCCCGAGCGTTGAGATATTCCCGTTGGAAAAAAACGGCCAGTTGGATTTGAGGGTGGTTCAAAAGTTGTGGAGCGTGAAGATTTTGGTTGACACCAGGAGGATACACGGAACGTTATCAAAGATATGTACATATGCCAAGCGATATATGCCAAGCGACTGCCCGAGCGTGCCGACGAGAATCGACCATTTAGCGTCGATCGCGAGTATGCCAAAACAGGGCAAGACCCGTCGGTGCGGCCCGAGGATGGACTGGCATCTCGGTTGCGCGTTGGTCGCGATAGAGGTCGCGTGTTTGCCCACTCCGGGGTCCCCGCAGCTCCCGCGTCACGATATCGTCTTTTGATCACACAGTCCGGATACGTAGACCCAGGTAATTTTCTGACATCGTTATGTATTCGTCGCGGGGATCCGGAGGTGCGCTACGGACTGAGCTAATAAAATATCGGCATCTTGCCCGGGATTTGGAAATGCGCAGTCAAAAATTGACCGTAGCGGGTATCGATGATCCATAGCGAAAACTGACTCCATGCACTGTCGTTATTTACATAGGGAAAGGGATACATCCAAGTGAATAGCAAAGGCGAACCTGAATATACCAACACCTGGCTAGAATCTCTGCAAGCTCTTGCCGCGAAGGATTAAAGGGATGTATTGGCGATAAACAAGGGTGTCCATACCGTATTGATCAAAGAAACGGCTTGATCTGCTCTTCGCACCAGTCCCAGACCTTGTCCTGCTCGTTCGTCTTGTACGCTTCCTTTGCGGTTTTGGTAGTCCTCGCCCACGGATAATAGTACTGCACGACCGGAGGAGACAAGTCAGCTGCAAGATCTGCCGATAAAGGAGCTCGCCGACGCACCTTCCCGTTCTCCTCTCCCGCCTTCGGGCTCGTAGCGGCGTAGAGTTGTGAATAGGCACCCATGGGCGTCGGGAAAAGAAGCCATCCGACCTTCGTTTGTGACACATCAGATGCACTGCGAGAAAGCGCAGGGCGAAGTGAGGCGTACCAAGAGAAGCTGGATGCGGTTCGTGTGACGCTGGAGATCTGTCCGAATGGTTCCTGTATTCTCAACCGATCAGATACGGATGCAACAACATAGTATACCACAAATCCGTACCGGGATCAACGACATGTGCGATGACCCGTCCATTGGCGCCATAATCTCCCTCAAGGAGTTTTGCGAGCTTGAATGTCAGCATACAAGTCGCCATTTTGCTTTGAGCATACAGCTGCATGGTCCCTGATTGATTGTGGTAAGTGTGCAACAACTTTTGAAACGACGATGATGACAGATAGCCTACCTAGTTTCTTGCGCTGGCGCGTGTCGGTGAGGGTGTCGTACCGAATTGGAGGATTGAAATAATACGGTGCAGACGACGAGACCCAGACGATTCGGGTGCGGTACGACGAGTCTTGCGCAGAGGTTGCGGTTGAGCGAAGGAGGGGCAAGAGCAGCTCGATGAGTAGGAAATGACCTGACCCGGCAATGTTAGAGCTGAACACCACGAGTGGAAATGGCCGAAATACCTAGAACGTTCGTGCCGAACTGCAAGTCATAGCCTTGTGCGGTCAACTGCTCAATCGGTGGTATCATGACGCCGGCGTTGGCAATCAAAGCATCCAGGCGGGTCTGCTTGCTACGGTATTCGTTCAGAATCACCATCATGGGCGGAGAGGATGTAACGAACGATTTGAACTCCTCGACTGCCTTCTTGACGTTGGGCAAGTCCCCGAGATCCATCTGCAGGAACTGTGCGCGCCGTCCAGTTTCGCGCTCGAGGTCAGCAATTGCTGCATCAGCCTTGGTCTCAGAACGCGCGCTCAGCCAAACTTCGGCTCCTAATATCTGTTAGCTATGGTCGATCTACAAGGTATACTTCAGCACATACCGTGCAGCAGAAGCTGTTTGCACGTCTCCTTTCCGATGCCTGTATTGCCACCTGTCACGATGAAAACCTTCCCGTCCAATGCAGGTATGTCCTTCGGCGTCCACTTCGCCTTGGGCGGGAACATTTGATCGATGATAGTGAATAGCAGCATTCTTTGGCACGTTTGATACAGTTGACTGCGAGTCACTCCACGTCGTACTTATACCAGGGTTCGCCGGGATACACCATGCATGTAGAATGACGCGTCGGCGTACACATTCTCGGCATGGAAAGCAATAATGAGTGGGGCATGACTGCCTCCGTTTACGATTCTCTGCCTGAATAAAGCAGTATCGTGAAAGGGATGAGAAGCATCGCGTCGGCACAAGTGCACACGTTACAACGGAAAGACACGTCCTGCCGGCATACGAGTGTGTTCGGCAACTCACGGTCGACGATTCCACGTACTTATGTGGTGTGTTCATCAGGACCGAGCAAAGTGAAGCACTGCGAGAAAACGAACACACTTCTTTCTCACCGACCAACGTTCGGCTTGGAATTGTCCCACGATCCAAAAACTAGCGGAAAGGGAGGAAACTGTACTTGATGCTCGAAGGGGGGCCGATAGGCCCACCGGTGAACGACGACGCAGGTATTGGGAATAGGTAACGGGTGGGAGAGAGTCGATGGGATGGACATAGAGGCGCGCAGAGGGTGAGAACGGCCACGAGACTGGAGACGAGGCAGACATGGACATCACGCCGAAGAAGCGCAAGCCCAAGTGCGCGTACACGTTCTCATTCCCGAACGGAGCGGAGGCCAAGTAGCTTCGAAAGCCCCCCGGGGCGATCGAGTCCCTGTCGCAAGAAACGCCTTCTCCATGAGATACACACGATCGCATCGGATCGCCCCCCCCCCTGGATATACGTACACGAAACGAAAACACGACATAAGTATTCGAGCATGTACATAACTTCAGCGGCCCTCCGCGCACGTTTAGACCGATCGGATCGGCGTCGATGGACTTGCGAGACTTTGGGCGGGGGGGCCGCTCATCGGGGGCTTTGAAGGACGCGGATCGAGAGAATGGTGTGTTTCCTCGCGCGAAGGAAGGCACAACGCAGCAGCAGCAGCAGCAGCAGCAAGCACGGCGACGCTTTGGCTCCCTTTCTTGTCTGCTCATCGACTTGCCCGCGTTTTGTTTCCCCCCCCCCCCCCCCCCCCC